>NC_057874.1:24585255-24886873 GCF_019740435.1 Gambusia affinis | reverse complement strand
ACTGATGTACAGTAGTGCATGTGCATCAAATGAAAATAGTCAACCAAAACATGCTGCACTTGACAGCTTTGGTGCCATTTTCTGTGTAAATACAGCAATGTCTTAGTAAATGTCATATATATATCGCTAGAAATAAGCTTCTCCATATAACACAGAATGTTATAAATAAGCTGTTTTCACAATAGGAAAATATAGATGACATAGAAATATTTTTGCAACGAAAACCTATGTGTATGCTGCACAAGCATTCTGTACTAGGGATTCTTACTGGAAGGACATCATAAATTACATCTGACCTGGAGAGAATGTAGTCAAATAAATAAAGGAATTTTAATGTGTTTCTGTCTTTTTTAGCTTTTTCATTTTTCTGAAATGTTCGAAATTAAAAAAAACTTAATACCGATTCAGTGATCAGTATGATCTGCATGCAGCCCAAAACACAACACATTGTGATTCATCGTTTTCTGACACATTTCTAACAGAGCTAGTGTTCATTTCGTAAACAGTTTGATGTAGAGTAGCTTGTTGCATCACCGAGTCATGTTTGCCAATGATCTTGTTGCCAACTGTGAGGACAAAATGTTTCCTTCCTGCTTAATATTTTCCACTCACAAACAGCTGCCCTGATTAAGAAGTAATCAATACCCATTTCACCACTTATTAGTATACAGTATTCAGACTTAATGCCTGAATACTGTATTTATCTGTCAGAAATCAAATTTGTTACCCATATCTGTGATGCCATTGAGAATTGTAGCAGATAAAAAGATAAAGCTTAAAAACTGACATGTTTGCTATTTGTGTTCATGATATATTGCTGATTCATGTTTAAAAAAACAGAAAAACATTTCCAATTTTACAAAAGATTGTTTTTATTATTACTTTTATAATCAAAGGTAGAATACCTAAAAATTGTGCTCAAGTAAGCAATAAAGTAAACTTAACTTGACTTAAGTACTGAGTAACTCATGACATCTGATTTAAAATGTATGTGTCATCAGACATTGTAAAATGTATCTGATGACATATAAAGTAATGTGCAACATCTGGTATTATAAAGATTAAAATAAAAAACAAACCATAAAATAAAATTATACAAATAACACAATTAACAAAATAATTAATTAAGGCAAAAGAAACATTTCAAAATCAATATTTTTCAATAAAAAAGTTAAGAGACGAATACTTACAGTAGGCAATGCATATATAGGTAAGAACTTCTGGTGACATTATGTAGTGCTTAGAATATCTTTTTGGCCTAAAAATGTCTCAACAAGCTATGTAGATAGAAAATAACATTAGAACAGCAAAGCTTTTGTACAAGCAAGTAGTCTCACTTTAAACTCCATGTCTGTCTGTGTCATTCTGTAAAGTTATTTGCACTGGGTATTCAGAAATCTTATTCAAGTAAGATTGGTGATACCTTATATTTATAATTAGAATTTTTTCAGAACATTATTCAAACTAATTGTCCACCAAATTGCAATAACCAGAAATGTGTTCTATGCTAAGCACTGTGCTTAGGCAACTCTTTTTATAGGGGATAAACATAGTGGTTTTCTGAAATGAAATCCCCACTCAGGGAGTGTATTTTTAAATATGTGCACATATTTTTTTCTTAACTAGTCATAAATTGTTATTTTTTTAAATAAAAACAATTCCAAATATTTTGAATTTAGTTACCAAACTCAAAAAACACGACATTTTCCCTATCTAGTGTTAATATCTAGTCAAAAATATGTAAATAACTTTATATATTTTGGATACCCTTAATGCGTTAAAGAATCCTATAAAAAATTGTCTACATTTTTTCCTCACAGTATGACATGAATTTAGACTAAACATGTCCTATTTTAAGAACCAGGAAATGTAATGTAAAAAATACTTAATTTTGCTCATTATTTTTAATAATGTAGGACATGTAAAATTTGTTTTAAAACAAATTTTGAGACAAGACTGTTAATCTTTAAACAATATAGCATATAAACATAAATATAAACTTTGAAAGCAATAACACCCAAAAATATAAAGCAAAAACGGTACAATTGTGAACAAAAAAGAAAAGTACGTGTTCAATTGTTTTCACTTTGAACTCAGCTGACGTCACTTCCTTTCGCTTTACGTGTTTTGTTTAAGGCAGGCAGTCTAGAAGTCAACGTCAGGTAAGAAAACAATAACAGACTTTGCTGTTTCTGAAAGTTTAACGTATCCTGTAACATTTCAGAGTTGCCAAATGATTGGTGTATTAATCAGGTAAACGATATGGAAAGCTTAGACTCGAAGTGTTTTGTGAGAATAGATAGGTTGACGGCTAACTTAGCCTGCTAATGTTAGCTACACAATTAACGTCATGGTTAGCCAGCGTAAACATTTCTCAGATGGGTGTTTCTTTCATTTATTTCCTCAAACTGTTCGAATACATTGTCGTTCAAATCTGTATTTTACAAGTTTATGGTATAAAAATCTAAATTTGGCAGTTTGGTGCTGAATTATTATATTAGCCTGCTGTATTTAGGACCGTGATAATGAATGAAGTCGTTAACTGGAACAAAGAAGCCAAAACAAAGCAGTAGAGCAGTCGCGTGTTTATTCTCCTACTGGTCAGCAGTTTTGTTGTCATTCTAGACCTGTGCTGCTTTGTTTAAAAAGTTAAATCACGGGTTACAGTGGATTAGCCGTGTCGTGGTTGCGATAGCTTCCTGCTGGAGTACACGGTAGATCATGACTGAATCATGACAGGATCCATTGGAGGTAATTCAGAGGATACAGGCTCAGAATTTCTCTCATGAGTTTAATCCAAAACGTCCCTGTTAATGATCATAAAATTGACTTTAGTTCAACACAGTCACCATGACTTCACTGGTAACTCCGAAATAAAAATGTTAACTGTGTTAAATGTCAAGACAGCTGTATTTCTTTTGACAAACATTTTTTGGGGGAGGTTAAAATTAATGATCTATCTCATACTGTTTCAGTATTATGCAATAATAAAGACAGAAGAAGTATAAAAAAAACTTACAGATAAACAAACTCTAACAAATCCACCAGATTAAATGCAGGACCTGAATAAATATAAAACATCTCTCAACGCAACTATAATAGCCCAACATGTCAATCACACTAGCCTTATGGAGATTCAGTTTAATTGGTAACTAATATTTATTAAATTCATGCTTTTCTTCTTATTTGTGGCTGTGGATGAGTATGTTCATAGGTTTTGAGAGATATTTAACATAAAGATTTGACATTGCATACTTTTTGCAGGCAAGATGTTGCGGCTTCGCTGTAAGACCAAAAACGGGAGCCACATAATGCAGGGTTTGACTCACCAGTCCTGCGTCCAGGAGCTGAAGAGCAAAGTGGAGGAGTTAACAGGGATCCCATGCAATGTGCAGAAAATAATGGTTGGCTACCCGCCATCCAGCCTTGATCTCCGAAATTTAGATGCCCATTTAAAAGATTATCCCATCAAATCAGGTATGTTTTACGTAGGGGAAATATACGGATGACTTGCTGTCATTAAATCAAATATTTTAATGCTTTTACAATACGAACACTGATTCAAAGAAGGGGAGTTTTAAGAATCAGGAATATGCAGCAATGTAATAACATCTATATTTGCTTCAAAACTAACTTATTGGAGTTTTAGTGTTTAAATTTACTCCTGTAATAATCCACAAGGTATGAAAGTCTGTGTCTTTTATACGTATTAGATAGAACTAGTTTGACAAGCGTGTTTTACAGCTTCTTCTCCTTCTTTTAATTACAAAAATAAAGTAATACTACCACCAAAATATAGTTGTAGTAGTATGAGAATATAGTCATAATATTGCCAGAATTAAGTAATAATATTATAGGAACGAAGTACAAATTTTACGAGAATTCCATCATGAAAAATAACAAAAAATTAAAATAAAGAGTACTTAATTATTTTCTATAAAAAATACTTTCTAGATCTACTTCTAGAAATAGAAGAAAGGTCTACACGAACGGAACTGGTCACGCTGATAACTCTATCGAAGTTATTTTCTCACTAAAACAACTTTTTGTCGTAATTTTAAGAAAGATGTTTTCTGGTAAAATTGCATCTTTATTCTGCTAATGTTATGACTGTGCTTTGGTAATTAAACAATCTTTCAATTCAGAAAACGGACAATTGAAATACAAGCCACTTTTAGAAAATATTGTCTGAGATTTATAATTTATTTATTTATTTTTAGAAAAGAAAGCGAGAACAAAAATCTGTTAAAATCAGAAATAGAATCTTGAATGAAAAATATGAGATTTTAATTTTTAGAACTAGATATAATAAAATAACATTATTTTATTATGAGCTAATGTTGGATACCTTTATTCAATATAATCTTTTTTTGTTCCTTCTCAGTCAGTTTGGTAAAAAAAAAAAATCAAGTGTTGGGTTATTGTATCATTCTATGCAGGAGACACACTCATTGTTGAGGAGGAGAAGAACAAGTCGAAACCTCAGGATCATCCCATAGTGAAAGCGCCCCACTTGGAACTCTCTCCTGTGCTGGCACGTCGAGTCGTTCCAGCAGACAACTCCTGCCTCTTTACTAGTGTGAATTATGTAGTCGAAGGAGGTGTGTATGACCCCGCTTGTGCCCCCGAAATGCGCAGCCTTATAGCTCAGATAGTGTCAAGTGACCCTACAGCTTACTGTGAGGCAGTCCTGGGAAAAACCAACGAGGAGTATTGTGCATGGATAAAACGTGATGACACTTGGGGGGGAGCCATTGAGGTGTCCATCCTGTCCAAGTTTTACCAGTGTGAGATTTGCGTGGTGGACACCCAGACAGTTCGGGTAGATAGATTCGGAGAGGATGCTGGATACCAAAAACGCGTGCTGCTTATCTACGACGGCATCCACTACGACCCTCTGCAAAAAGAGGTTCCCCATTCCGAGACCCCACCTCAGACTATCTTCTCTACCACTGATGACATCATCTTGGCCCAAGCCCTTGAACTGGCGGACGAGGCCCGCCGCAAGCGTCAGTTCACGGATGTTAACCGCTTTGCATTGCGCTGTATGGTGTGCCAGATGGGCCTGGTGGGACAAAAGGAGGCCCGTGAGCATGCCAAGGAGACAGGCCACACCAATTTTGGTGAAGTGTGAAAGCTGTATTATCTTCTCTCCCTTTCACAGATACGACCACCTCCAACTCCTGTGCCCTCATGTCTGGCAAAGTCTGTTGGCCTGCTTGTGTTATCCTCTACCTCACATTATCCTTTGACATATTTGGAGAATCCTCAGACACTGTGTTAAGCCTCTAATTGGTTCAGTATTACCTTCTAACTGCTGAAAGCTCTTAAGGTCAAAAATGCTACTGTAGTACTCTGTTACTAATCCATCTTGTGGGTCGGTAATGGGTCGTTTCAGATATTTTCATTGGAGTGAAGTTATATATGCAAACAATTCTTAGGATTTGTTTTGGTCTGCTGAGATCACTCATCTCATTGATGGAACCAATGTGGCTTATGCTTCGAGTTGAAAATGCACCAAATTGCCGCTACTTAAACCGCAACTGACCAAACTTACTTTGTACATGTCTCTGCAAAGGGTTGAGAACAACGACTAAGAATTATTTGTACAGAGATGTGATCTGATTCACTGTTGTCTTAAACACAGCACAGCAAGTATGACTGTTATCCATGTTGGTTCTGTAGTATTGTTTTTCTGTTTGCAGACAGATGTCAGAATTTAATTAGTCAGATTACTTGTCTAGCTTCAGATATCTAAATGTTGAGCACAAGTAATGTGTTTTATTGCTAAGATAGAGTCATACATCTGCAAATGTGCTGTTTATGACAAATGTCTGAATTTATGGAGCAGTTGACATTAAGATTTAATAAACACATTTTAAATGAAAATATTATATAGCAAAGTGTGTCCAAATTAGCTCAAGTATGTCCTTTTTGTTATTGGTGTGAAGATTGCCATTGACCAGTGATCTTGTTTTGTTTAAAATAACAAAGGTGCTGTAAACTCATTTTACAAAATGTGTAGCTCATGATTTATTTGATTGGTTTAACAGGTTCACAGGAGTTTGTAATTCTGGCTTACAGGTTTTAATTATCATGCTGTGAAAGTTTTTTTGTATTTTTGAACTGCTGCACATTTAAGAGAAAAAAAACAAATGTACTTAAAGTGTGTAGTTTAACAGTGTGAGAGGTGTGGTCTAGAAATCTTAACTATAAGGTGTGTATGAGATCAGCTTTACTCAGTAATTTTTTCTTCTTCTTTGCTAATTAACCTTAACTGTTTACTTTCTGATCTAATATTTAAGGGATTCTTGTTCCAATTATGATTTTATTCACTATCAGGTTTATTCCTTTAACTTCTAACGCAACATAAAACTCCACCTGTTTCTGTGTTGATGAGACACTTAAGGTCTTAGCATTTGGTGCATGTTGACTTACGTTTGCCACTCTTCTACTGAACATTTTGCACAACTGGAGCATGTTCTCACATCTTATGATTAAGTCAGGCATCATTGCTTTGCATGAAATTACACTAATTTAATAACCACGTCAGAGGAAGTTTATTTGGAGGTAATTTTGTGTTTTGTTTCTTCAGACAGTTCTCTTGTTGCCCAACATTGCGTTCAACCAGTATTTCTTTTTTACACATTTGTTATGACAATATTGGTACTGAGTTGTTGCCAAAATTTTAAGTTTGACTGCGGAAGGATTGATTTAATTTAATGTAACTATTTAAACATCAGTGTGGTGGTAAGGAGTTGGGTATGATGAAATATAACACAAACTGGAGTTGTATTTTTTATGTGTGTTGTGCATTATTTACATTTTGTAGTTTGTTTAGCAATGATTCTGGGTTAATGAGCTTGCATAAGGTCATTAACTTTATGCAAGCTCATTAATGTCTTGTTTGTATTTACCAGGTTTCATGACTAACAACAACAATGAATGTTGCACACAAAGCACTATGGAATAACTGGGTTTACTTGATTTTTTTTTTTTTCCAGTGTTGTCACAAATAAAAGTTATAGCCAAGAGTGTTGTCTTGAGTTTTATTGCCTAATCAAATAATTCACAGTCACAGTTGTGATTTTGGATGCTTTAGTCTTGCAGTAGGGCTCCACAAATATGCCATTGGTAGCATTGTAGCATTAAGAAGGTCCAGGATTCAACTCCCAGTCTCGGATCTTTCTCCATTAAGGTTGCATGTACTTCCTGTGCATGTGTGTGTTCTCGCTGGGGTTCCGGTTCCTCCCACAAAAATAACTGTTAGGTTAATTCTCCAAATTGCTGTAAAGAGTGTGTGTCTAGTCAAGAAGATATTGTGAAGCCTAATAAAGATTTTCGGGGAGATTTACAAGGCATAGACTGCAGCTGGCGTCAATTTCTTTAAGAGCCATAAAACAGATGTATCCAGGACATGACTTGCAGTTATTTTATTGAGCCACTCCTCAATCAGCCAGTATCTGTTTTAATAACCATTGCATCATTGTATATGATTGGCCATAAAATTTGGCTGTCTGAATCCCCATAGAGATATATGGGGAGACTCAGCAGTGTCAGATTGATCTGTATTAAAACTTTTTGGTTGGTCAAAGGAGAAACAGTATTAATTGCTTTAGCTGCATGGTCACCCATATTGCCAGAAATAAAAATAAGGAATATTTCACTTACTGTAATGAACCTACACATATGTTGTTTTTGTTTTCATTTTTGAATTAAACTATTTTGAAAAAGAAAACTAAAAACCTTTTAATATTGTGTTCTCTGATAGCTGTATGTTTTTTTAAAAATATAACCCATATTTTCTTACAATAAGCAAGACGTTTGTCACTGCCTGTTTTAAGTCATAGTGAGATTACACCACGTTATTTTAAGCCACCCTCACTTAATAGGATTCAGGCTTTATTCAGTCACTGTTTGACCAACTGCAGTAGTCACCACTGCTAGAGACTAAAGATCAAGAGTTGCAATCACTTTTTCAACCCAAACTAATTGGTCTGTTTTCTGTCCCACACATAATTAAGCAATAATAGTTGTTTTTTTTCTCTTAAACTCAAAATGATTTTTGCAAATTATTGATTTGCAAATATCTTTTTTTAGTACCTATACAAACCGATGATAGGGGGAAAAAAATCTACTCGTGGGAGGGAAGAGCTGCTGACATTAAATCACACTATTTAAAGCGCTTTAATATAATTAACTTATTGTCAAATAAATTCTATAAAAACCTTGACTCGAACCTGCTGACCCTGAAACAATAAAACAAACAATTGTTTATAAGATGACGCCAACAGCCGTGCGTCCCTCGAAGATAGTGCTGCCATCTGATTGGCTGAGAGCTTAGAGCTCAAAGTCCATGCAGGTGTTTTCAGATCCTCGCGCTTACCTCGCGCACAATTGAATGCGGGCCTGAGGATGACTGTCCTACCTGTGGGCTGCGCGAGAACTCAGACAGGTAGGCATCATTATCACTTAATGGTAAACATCACTGTATTAGCTGTCATACATCCATGTATATAGGTAAAGAATTCAGTTCATTAATAGATTTAATTATCTGCATGAAATAAACTAAATGTTTCAAACCACGTTCAGCGACTTCTACTTAGAATATTTTACTCTGTTGACAGTTCAAGTGACAATCAGGTCACTACCTAAGTTTTAATTATATCAAAGTTTTACATTTTAGGTTCTCAATGATCAGTGGATGTTCAATTGAATATTGTAGCACACATTATGAAAGAGTGCAAAAATGAACTTAGGCCCTCATTAAAATTTAGATGCAGATTTATTGCTGCCATGGGAAAACAAAAAAGGTTGATGCTGCTTATTACATAACTCCCTTGAGGCAATCAAATTTATTGCTGTATTTTCTGCCTCATAGAACATTATGGTGGTAGCCATATCCTTGTTGTGTGGGTAATAAAAGTATCTGTGTTGAGATAAGGGCTTGGTGATTTACATTTTTACAATGCAGATGAATTAAACAGAAAAGTCATAACTCTATGGTAATTATTTAGAAAAAATGTGGCTGCCAAAATTGAAATTTAGTGAGGTATTTTTGGGTATTTGCCACAGGTTACATCAAACTAAACCTTATCAACATATCAACAACTCTGTATTGTTTAGAATTGTACATTGAACTATATCTACAGTACTACAGATAAGCCCCATTACCTACTTATGTGGCAATAGGGCCTTGGAAGTTTTACAGAGTTGGATTGACATACCAAAACTTGCACAGTGAACACAAGTGCTTTTGTGCCTTCAATATTTTCGTGGGACTGTCCTGCTGCCCTTGCCTCAGGTGCTGAAATGCATCCCAAGGTTTGTTGGTGAGTGTTGCCAGGTTCATACTGAAGGGTCTTTTACACTAAATCTGCAGCACTATCTGGGAAACAGCAACATTTACGCACATCTTTAGCGTAAAATGGCAATGTTCTGGTAAAGATGTAACACATCTTAGCAGTAGTCTTTAGTGCCTACCATTTACACTAAAAAGGATTAAGATAACATGTGTAAACTGCATATGGAATAGCTCTCTGTAGTCCATTACTGCCACCCTCCACTTCCTCTGAAACTGATCCAGTAAAGTAAGATTAGGAGTGCCATGTGTGCTGTAATCCAAGTCACATGGGCTGGGCAGGACAGGGGCTATCTGTCAAACACTAAGGTATAATAGCCTGGTATTCTTTGAAATTGGGGTTTTATAGCTGGAAAATTTTGGTACAAGTGAGTCACTCCAGAGTTGCAGAAAATATTTACTCTTGAGGAAATAGAAATAATTCTCAGTGAAACTGGAATAGGAAATACATTTAAAGAGTCCAAGACTAAACAAGTTGTGGGCAGACTGACAGTATGTAATGTTAAAGCATAAACCCAAGATTATATTTTGGATACAACTTTAGTTAATCTTGCAGATAAGATTTTGTTAATGTTTGTTATCATAAAGAGTCAGAGTCTTTTACAAGTTAAAATAAGTTATCAAACAATAATAAAATAATAACACCAACTACAAGAGTAATTTAAAATGGGTCACATGCCTCATTTTACCTTATGATCTCCCTGATATGTCATTTTACATTTTAAAACTTTTATGTAATCTTAAAATAAGACTATGGCTAACTTTTAGAGTTATTGAACTCTAAAAGTCAGTCCAGCATAATCAAGCTGATTTTTAAGATCCAAGATTGCTGCTCGCACATACTGTTTAAAAAATAATTCACATGATTGTCATATTTACTACCAGGTTTAGTTCAGTCACTCATAAACACTTTCTATTTATGAGTCAATTATCCACAGTTTCAGGATTTGATATGGATTTGTTTTATGCTATTATCTTTTTTAGAGCAAAGCAGATGATGAATCAATGTATGAATTAGGGCAAACCAATATTTACAATGAGTACATATTTCCCTTTGTTTTCTTGAAAAGATCTTTAAATTAATCATTAATATAGCAGCGGTTGTGCAACTAAATGCTTGCACAATTTTTCAGGCCAGAAGATAAGAAAGGGTAAATCAGTCTTAGAGGAAGACAAGAATAAGAAGTCTGCAGTAATGAACATGATTAACATCTTATAAATGGCCCCACAGTTTTATGTTTACGGATTTATGTCGGCCACACTGTCAGGTTCAATTTCAGATACACACAGCAGCAAACCTGAACTATTTTCCACGCAACATATATATCTTATGAAGATGGAAGCTGTAAACACTATCCAGTTTTAATGTGCAGAAAAAATTTGTTGACTATTACAGAAGAAAGAAATCAATGTCACAAATATTTACATTAGATATGACTAGAACTGTTATCGCATGTCTTTAACAAATAATGACAGATTACAAACAATTTGATGTAGCTGTCTCTCTGATAGTAAATCTTATTTGCATGAATTCATTTTATAGTTGCCTTGTTCACTTTCTTGATTTAAACTCTTTCTACAGATGAAAGCAACATTGTGTGCCACTGACTAAAATGCCCAAAAGCGATACCTGGCCAGGCGGCACTGAATCAGCAACAATGAATGGCATGGACAGTGCTGGTAGCTGCGACAGCGTTGTCAGCGCAAACTCTGGCTTTGTACGTTTTGCCTCCAAAACCTAAAAATCTTTATGCTCATTTTTCAAAGCAGCTAGAAATATTAAGACCATAATAATACATGATGTCTTTGTTTTTTTTTGTTTTTTTTAGTGTTTGTTGTTTTGTATTTGAGGTTTCTTATCTTTATGTCGTATCATTCATGTTTATATTATGTTTGCTTCATGAGTTCATTTGTGTTTCAGAGTGAAGATAGTCTAGAGCACCTTTCTGCAGAAGAGAAGGCCTGTTTAATGTTTTTGGAGGAGACTATTGAGTCTCTGGATAATGAAGACGATAGTGGACTCTCACATGATGAACCTGAACAACTTCCCGCCTCTGGAAACATTTCAGCCAAATTGGATGACCTGTCTCTCTCTCTGGGCAAAAGCAATATCAACAGTGAGTTCATTTTTTAGAGCATGTTAGAGTATGATTCAGTTTTAACTGAGTCCTCTAACAAAGAAAAGCTTGTATTTTGGGTGTAAAACTTGTACTTGTTTGTGTTTCAGGCTCACAGAAACCAAGTAACCAACCCATCAAGAAAAATGTTGACACCAAACACATGCAGAGTTACCTTGTTCCAACACCTCTTATTGTAGCGAGCGGTTCTCAGTGTTCTGTTCCCAGTACCAAATCTCTCACTCCTGTAGACAAATCAACATCTCCTAAGTCTCAGTTCAGATCCAAGCACAACAAACCAGCTCCCAGTCACAAGGAGAAACGTACTGCTCCTCCAGTACCTTCAGAGGTTAATGTGATACCGTCTTCCATGAAATCCAGAGAAAACTCAGCCAAGCTAACTGAAGGCCCTTTAACAAGAGGACCTCTATCTTATGATGCACTAGTTCATTTGCGGAGAAATGCCTCCCAGAAGAAGACGCCTTTATGTCCAACAGTTGATCACACTATAGACTTGGACAGACAATGTCCACCACCACTGGAAGGTTCAAATTTGGGAAATGTCACAAAACTTGATAAATCCCTCTCAGACATAAACAAGCCCAAGGCAATACCTCCTGTCGTGCCCCCAAAACCTAAAAAAATACCTGCCAACATATATTCAAAAATTCAAAATGAATCCATAACAGCAGACCTTTCAGAAAGTGTCAAACAAGCAACAAATCCTGAGGTAGTGAGACTGGAAGCTTTGCAGAAGCTCGGCCTCCTGAAAGGACACGAGCATGAGGATGGAGCAAAACCTCTCTCTAAAAAACCTGCAAGAGATCCATCAGACCCAACAAGAAACCCATCGTTCTGTCCCTCTCAAGAGAAAAGAGAACCCAAGAACAGGCCTCTGAAGAACAGTGCTAGTGTCCATCAGCCATCCAAGGAAGAACAACAGCCTGTTTTATTGTTACATGTTCAATCTCAATCCAGTGGATTGAAGACAGAAGGCTTGGAGCACTCCGCTAAACAAGACGACCTCAAAAACAAGGGAAAGCACCCACAGCACAAATTTTATGGCAAGTCAATGAAACCCACCACCACATCTCAGTCTTCATCCGACACCCCTGTAGACTCAGTGGGTTACACTGCGATGATGGTTCCTGGAGTGGGATCAGATCGAAAAGAGGCTCTCCGAAAACTTGGTCTGCTAAAGAGTTAAACCTTGCATATAGGTTGAGTGTGTCTAACTGAAAGGGCTTATGAGTGTTAGAGTATTACATGGGAACTTTCATTACAACTCTTTACAGTGTAAGACTCATTCATAAAGAGAACATTTTCTTAAGTTCCAAAGATCATTCAAAATATGCCTTGCACATTTCAAACCCATTCATTTCGGTATATTTTTCTCAAGCTAATGTTATCTAAATCAAAAATAAGTATGTATTATATTCAGCTTGATACAGCAAAAAATGAGGCAACCAAAACCTAAATCAGCCTAATTGTTAATAAGGAGCATTACCCTAACTGACAATTGTTGATTGTTCACTTTTCACAGATGTGCCTGAAGAAGAGTTGTTGCAGCTTTTATTTGTTTTTGGGATTTTGGGAAGTATGATTTTGCAGTTGTTCATTAATTAACTGCAAAATGAATCCCAAATACTTGATTACCAAACTGTGTTTTTCTTCATGCATGAGTTACTGAAATGTTCATGTTTGAATCTGAGATTCCAATTACTGTTAAAATCCAATAAATATATGTAAATGTTTTAATCCTGTGTTTTCCACAAATGCTTATGAAAATAAAGTTTGCACAGAATGTACTGCATCTTGAAAGCCTTGTTTATTGTGCTCATTTCAGAATTACATGTTACGTCCAACCAGACCACATACTTCAGAAAAAGTGAGAAACAACCAAGCACATTTTGAGTTTTGCAGTGCAGCTACAGAGCTGTTAACAAGGAGACTGTTTGGCCTTGTAACTTGATCAACTTACAATAACATGCAGGCTTTTTGACCTGTATTTTTTCTGAAACTGAAGAAGTTTGTTTTGTACTTTCATCACAGTACATCAGCTAAACTACTCATCTTCCAGGCCACTCAGCCACTCACACAGCCTGCTCAGCTGTTCTGTTATCCGATTATCTTGTGGACAACTCCCATGTGCTGCTGAAGATAATCTGTTTTCTCTGTTTTCCTGATACCCCTCACATGGAACTCTTCGGACTCAACAGCTTGTGTATTAGCATTGAATAAAGTTTTAATAGTGGCTTGATGTCTTCGTCTTTTATGTGTGAACAAAAATTAGACATCAAATTTTGAAACTGACAGCTTTAGTGATACAGAACAATAGATAAATCTAGGACTTAAAAAAAAAGCCAAAGCTGAGCTCAAAACAGAGTGCAGGAAGGACTAAGTTTATCAATATGGAAAAAGAAGTAGGAATAAAGTGCGTCTGCTGCAATGTTAACGCAAGTGATAACAAAATACCTTCACTGGACACATTATTAGGTATGTATATGAAAATCCATCAATTCCACATTGACAACTAAATGTATTTAGACAAACAGAGCATCAGAATGAGAAAAAAAGAGGATTACAGTGACTAAGAGTTGTGTGGATTAAAATGTCTAGTAGCCTTCCTATCAGCTCGGACCAGTCTGCCCATTTCTCCTCTGACCTCTGATATCAATGGGAATTCAATTATAACAATTATTATAATCAAAGTATGCTGAATAATATCTCTGAACATTTAACCCTGAAGCAGATGAGCAGCAGACAGTGGTGGTGTGTGTCAAAATGGACTAAGCATGATATAAAAAATACAGTAAATCACAATGTAGCATAAATCCATTTCAATCACAGTAATTCTGAGTGTGCATTTGCTGAGAGACACCAAAGGAGAGATATCTATATCAATGTATCTGTATAAGGGCTCAGAGCTATTTCTTAATAGTTTTTGTCTGAACTCAATGGCACAAGTTACACTGTTAAACAAAAATACAGCAAATTAAATACTAAAGCAACTTAACTGAGCAAATCAAACTTTTAAGTAATTAGGGGGGGGGAATCTGGGATTGTAATCTTACAATTCCAGATAAAAGATGCAAAAAAAGTAGTTTGCTAGAAATAAATATTTTATTTTATCCCAGTATATAAACTCTTTTCAATCAAAATCAAATATTTATGAGGTCAGCTTCCTGTTTGAAACACCAAAGTCCCTTTATGTCTCTTCACTATGAATGTGAGACTTGCTTTTTCTGCGCTTCACCTTTCCATTGGGCATCGAAACTTCCAGAGACTCTAGACGAAAGGGCCGCGGCAGGACAGGGTCTGATCTGGCTGAGGGGTTCATGTTGGAACCGGTCACAGAATGGTAGCCTGCTGCACCAGTGGAAGAGAATGAGTGAGAGAAAAGGAGAAAAATGGAAGGAAAAAACAAAAGGAAGTAAAATGGGTAATAGTTATCTCTGGCCCCTTTTTCACATTGCGATGTATGTGTTCACTGTAAGGGTAACAATAACGGTCTTACTCTTGTCACTTTAAATCCAAATAAGTAGCTGCTGCCCCCCCCCCTCCTCTCCTCCCAACTCAATGTTTACACTCTCACGTAAAAATGGCAGCACACAGAAGCACAATTATAATAATAATAATTACAAATGCTTATTCTATTTGATGCCTATTGCTCTTTCTATTGAAGTGGTTTTATTATTTTATTGTTGTATCTTTTATTTGAGTTTTGAGAAAAGCTCCTATAAATAAAATGTGTGGATATTATTAAGATCAGCTGACCAAAAATGCAGATGCTCAGCTTGGGTTGCCAGGTAACAGGGCTGAGATTGTCTGGGGTTGCTAGGTAACTGCACTGTGTCCATGGAATGTGACTTAACAAGCAGGAGCTTTTTTTGATTGTCCAGATACCACAATTTTTTTAAGCATGTGGGCTGTTTTTGGTAACAGTTGAGACATTAATCAGTTCCTTTTGCATTATTAATGTCTGCACTGATGATTGACTCACCATGTCCTTTAACAGCATCACCGCTGAGCAGCTGACTGGCTCTTTTTGACTTAAAGTAGTTGTTGGCAATATTCTCGCTGTCTTTGCGGTCCAGCATTTCCTTGTACCTGTCCTCTTCAACCTGTAAATGTAAACATATACTTGTGCTTTAAAGTTTAATTAACAGTGTGTATTTGATGTCAAAGACGATCTAAAAATTCACACACCATAAGCGACTCAGTATGATCAGAAACTGAATCTCTGATGGATGAAGGATTTGGAGTCACTGCTACAAAAAGCAGAACAAGCAGAAAAAGCAATCTTCAATAAATTATGGAGTTCACACTTGAATTTAGTTTAAAAGTGTTTAAAAGTTTCACCATGCCACTGCATCATTTTCCTTACCTGAAGGCAGAGTTGTTTTCTGCACCATCACATCTGGCAGCTTCCAGGTGGAACTCTCATCATCCCAAACAGCTTCTTTCCTCACGCGGTCCAGGTTGCTGTAGTTGCAGTCTCGGCGTACCAGTGGCACCATGCGCTCCAGCAGGGTGTTCAGCAGCTGGCCTTCCCTCTCAAGCCGGCGAATGTTTGCCAGATAATCGTTCCTCTCCAGTTCAAACTCCACCTGCAGGTCGCGGATCTCCAGTTTGGCTGCTTTCAACTGTTACAGCAAAAATAATTTAATCTTGGCTTAATCAAAAACAAACAAAAAGAAAAAAAGTATTTAGCCAGTTTAAATAACATGTAAACTGTGGTATGTAGAATTTAATTTTGGACAATAATAAATCAGTAAAAGCTCAATCAGCTCCAGGCTTGACTCCTTTTAAATTTCACAGATGTTCTTCGTTCTGCCCCTAAAGCTATTGCCACCCACCTTACGCTGGACTCTGGACAGTATCTGGCTTTTGGCATGAACTTCTTCCTGGATTGAATTGTACACATTCAATAGCACACTGTCACTCTCCTCACTGTCTTCTGACAGTGCGTTGATGAGCTGGGCTTTTCTCTGATCTGCAAACTTCTTCCTCTGCCAATGTCTCTGCTGTAACTCTTTGTTCCTGGCCTGCTCCCCTCCTATTACTTCCTGTTCTAGTTTCTGTAGTCTTGAGAGATAAAGTAGGAAATAAATCATCAGAACAACAGTATATTTAGTGCCTAGCAAAAGTATTAATACACTTAACCCCATTATTAATAGAAGAACTGCAACAATCAAATCATTAATTTGGAATGCTATGTATTCCCCCACATATCTGCTCTGTCTTTTCGTGTTGCCAACTGCAAATGGGATGTCTTCTTATTTCAAGAATGACTTTTTTTCTTAACTTTCTTCCATAAAGCCCAGATTTTTCTAGTGATTTTTTCTAACAAACTTTCAACACCTTCACACAACAGTTCTATTCATATTACACACAGCTGAAATTTGATTAATATTATTAATTAATTATCACTATGGAACACAGAAATTTTGCAAATAAAGTACACAATATAAAATTCGAGATAAGCACACATACCTTTCCAGTACATGTTTCTGGTCCAGAGGCTCATTTGATTTGGCATCAGCTGAGTACATGAGCTCATTTTCATCTGGATCTTTTTGCGTGCTGACTGCTCCACAAGATGCATCAGGCTGCCTCAGCAACATGATGACACACAGAAAAGAAACTTGAAAAACCCACATAACAATAAGTTATACAATAAGTTTTGTTTTTAATCCCTTTCAGAATTACATCTGGGCTGTTTATCATTCATAGTCACATTAGAATGAACATACCTTTCCCAGTGAAGTAGCTGTAGAGAGATTGATTTGATCAGTGTTGGGTGTGCTCTCTTTCTCTTCATCATGAGCTTTACAGCTGGAGCTCACTTATGTTGAAAAAGAGAAAAAGTTATTAAATTTAAATGTAGCAGAGGTGTAGTAAGTCACAAAAGAGGAACATCATCATCCTGTACAGATGTATTATAAAAGGAACATGTAAGAAATGTTCCTTTTGCCTTTCATAGGGTCAGAGCTCCCCCTGCTGGCTTTGGCCTTCTCCAGATTAGATAGCTTTGATTCATATGAGCGCTGCAGAGCAATAATGTTTGCCTGCAGCTTTGCTTTGGACTCCTGCTCTGCATTGTACTCGGCCTGCAATTTTGCCAGCTTTTCTTCGTACTCCTGTGGAGACAGTAGAAGAAGAACCATCAATCAACTGGTTGTTGTGTAACGGCTGCTTCAGTGTGCATTGATATATCAGTGTGGGAATCGTCACTGTTTGCCTCTTTAATCTTTCCCTTTGTTTCATCAGCATTGGGTGGCAACCTTGGAAGAGCATCTGCAGGCTGACCAGACAGAAGAGCTGTAGAAAAATTTAAAGGAAAAAGATAATTAAAAACAGACTTTCCCCTACAATTTTCCTTTGGATTACTTTTTATTACAATTCAATTTTAAAAACAAGAATACAAAGTATTAAAAAACTCTATATGTACAGATATGTATATTTTTTTGTTCTCTTCTATACATAAATGTTTCAGGTCCTCAAACACATTTTAATAGCAAACAAAATAAATAGTTTTTTCTGTCACCCCATGGCGGTGGTAGTGTGATATATGGAGTGGTATAGACAAAGTATAGACTAAATCCATTTAAGATGACTTTAAGCAACAGTTATATTCACAAACCCTCCAAATGGAGGGTTTGTGAATAATGGAGGGTTTGTGAATATATATATATATTTATATATTTAGGTTCATTTTGCTTGATATAAAAATTTAACAATCTGAAACATTTAATTGTAAAAAAATAAAATAAAATTTACAAGGCACGGCAGCTCTGTAATTAGGCTAGCTTTACATTAAAGGTCAGAGATACCTAGCTGGCCTGAGATAAGGGCCCGCAACTTCTTGATCTCCTCCTGATACTCTCGCAGCAGAGCATCCTTGGGGTCTTCGTTGATTCGAGGTCTGTTCTGGATGCTCTTGGCCCGGTTTGCATAGCGCAGAGTGCTCAGGCTCTCCTCATAGTTGTTATCAGCAGGTGAGAGGCAGGCGATCATCAGTGTCCGTGTGTTTCCTCCCAGAGAGTCCTGCAGCAGTCTGGTCAGCTTGGAGTCCCGGTAGGGGATGTACTTGGAGCGGCCGACCACCAGGGCAGAGATGACATTCCCCAGAGCTGAGAGGGAGAGATTGATCTTTGTGGCCTCACGGAGTCGCTCTCCGGTGGCACCGGTTTTAGACTGACGCTCACTTCCTGCCAGGTCTACAAGGTTAAGTTTGCCTGCTCGAATATGTTCTTGACTGGCTGCATCTGAATATTTGGTTGATAGAAAAAAGAAAAAAAAAACAGATAATGTTATCTGTCTTCAAACAATAAACCAAAATAAAATGAACTAGCAAAGCAACTTTAAAATCATGCCACAGCATAGAAAAATAAATGTTTAAGAACAGCAAAGTAAGATCAGAAAATAACACAAATGAGACAGGGCTTAGTCAAAGTCTTTGTATAAATGATTGCATGTTTACCAATGTTACAGATCTCCAACCGGATGGTGAAGATGGAGTGGGAGCGGGAGGAGTCTTTATTCATCAGCGTGCAAGCCACTGCCCGGTTCTTCCAGCCTTGCTCCATGATTCTTTCACATTCCCCTACGCTGTGCACCGTGAGCATGGTGAGGTCCCGCACATACACCCCACGCTCCGGGTGCTCTTTCAGCTAGCCATTCAAACGGTGTAATAAAAACACACACTTAATACAACTCCATTATCCTCTTAAAACATCTTGACCTCTTCAAAATACTTCAGTTCATGTTACTATGGCAACATGAGAGGTAAGTGTTGTGCATAGATATCAAGATACAAATAAGCAAATTGGTTATAATTATAAGTACATATACATGAATTACAATATCACCAGAATTTTATTTCAGGGATTGTTTTAAAAATATATGACTTGATGATTATGGCTTAATAATTTGGCAGATTATGGCTTACAAATCCAGTAAAAAATAAAAACATATTTTAATAAAGAAATTTGGGCCTACTGAAAAAAAAATCCTTATATATTTGGTTCAAGGGATTTTTGAATGAATTGTTGCGTAAGTGTTTTCCATAGCATGGAGGTCATCAACAAATGAAATGGAATGAGAAATAAATCTAATTTTAAAAAATGCTAAATTGACTTTACTTTATAAAGAGTACTTTACACCATAACACAACAGTTCAATCCTTAATTAGCTGCAGGTAAGATGTTTTTAACATTGCAATTGGTTCAGGAAATGCTAACATGAGGAAAAGATGATGTGGGTAAGATTTAACTTTAACTAGCTTTGCTTCACGATCACAATGTTGATATTTCAGATGCTTTTGCACTGCATTTTTAAGTGCATTTTTCCTTCTACTCAACTTTCCAATAACATATGTGAATACCGATATTTTAAAACAACCAGCTTCTACAGCAATAGCATTTTCACCATGCTAGTGGATGGTGTAATTGACTGTCTGCTGGGCAATGTCAAGTCAGCAATCTTCTCCATGACAGCACAGCCATAATAACATGATCACACTTTAGATCACACTTTAGTTGTAGAAATGTCTCTTTTCTTCTTATTGATGTGTTACAATATATTTTTGAGAAACTCGATTTTTATTGTGTGTAAACAATAACCATCAAAACAGGAATAAATGTTTGAAATATATGCACTAATTTGTTAAAACAACAAAGACTAACCTCGTGTTTCTGTTTGGTGTTACTTCCCAAAAGGTCTCTTACTTCCTCATTGTAAATCTCCAGGTACGAGGCCCTCACAAGGAATTTTGTGTTTTCAGCACACTATCTTGCACACAAATATTAAGCACAGTTACTCTTCCTAAGCAAACACAGCTTGGGCAAGTCTGGACAATAACTATAACTAAGTGTGCTTCATACTTGCCCAATGCCCCTGTTTGTTGTTTTAGGAAAGACTAAAACAACAAACTAAATCTGAGACATAGCTAAAATAAATAAATAAATAAATAAATAAAGAGTTCTTTGCCATACCTGAATGCTCTCAAAAATGTGCTCAAAAGCTCGTGGTATTACACCTTTCTGACTTGCAGGTTCAGACACCCCCTGCATGGTGAAAGATTTTCCACTTCCAGTTTGCCCATAGGCAAAAATCGTGCCATTGTATCCCTCAGTAACACCCTGCATAAATACATCTGTGTTAAAGGATCCAACCACAGTTGCGATTTTCATGCAATCATGAGGTAAGGTGACTGAGAGTATCAAGTAACAAGCATGTGACTTACCTAAGGCTGTTATTCATTATTCATTTATTTATAGCTGCACTTACCTCAATCAAAGGATAGGCAATCTCGTTGTACAGCTGCTCAGTAGTTTGATTAATGTAGTAGGTTCCATCGAAAGTGAACTGTTTGGGTGGCTCATCCACTGTCCCTGGCTTTTCAATGAAGCACTGGCACCGGTGGACATCCATGGACAGAACCATCTTACAGCCGAGAGTCTTCTCCCTGTCATCCAGCGGCCTGCATCTTGCCACCACCTTAACTGACTCTGAACCCATAGCTTAACATCCACCTCACAGCAGGTGACAATGGGGTTAGAAACAGTTATTGCTACCCGAGGAGAGGAAAAGCTTAGGTCTTATAAAAACCTAAATACTTAATAAAAGTCAGAAGCAATAAGACTCAATGACTAACTGCTACAATAATTATATTAACAATTTTCTTCCCGGCATAAAGGTTAGCAAATACAGAAGACAGAAATATTTGGTCACCTGCTGACCTCGTCAGAAACAGTGTTGGATCCTCTGCTTCTACGTCTCGGGTCTTCCTCTTTCTGTAGCGTTCTAACGTTACCTAGCAACCTTAAAGGCCCAATCTGAGTCAAAGCGGCCGAAACTGGCGGCCATCTTGGAAAGGAAGAAAAAGATAGGCTTCTGTTTCATCCTAAAAGTATTTTATTTAAATTATTACTTTTTTAAAAAATTATGTTTAAAACACTATTCATTTATTTAATATATTTTATTTGCCCAGTTGTTTTTGTTCAGCCGCAGAAGCATTACAGAATCTCAGCTGCGTGCCACGTCACTGATTGGTTGGGTAGCGGAAGTACTGTTAGTTGGTCAGTTGTAACGTTGTAGCTCTGAAAAAGAAGAAACTCTGTAACGGTTTTCTGTCCGTCTGTGCCCGGCTGTTTCTCCAAAAGCAGCCGGAATTTATGAACAATTCCAAAAGAAAATACACGCAGCGTGGGGGCAAATAAAGGACTCCTGTCTGTTTCGTGAGTCCAACAATACAAACTTGTAAGTTCCGAGGATTGTTCTTTTTCTTTTTACTTCAAGAAGCCCAACAATACTTTTACTTTTGCCTAGATTTCTTTTTAAGACAAAAGTGAAGGTCAGCTCTTTGTTGGTTGTTTTTGGTGTCATAATGTGTGGTACAAATTTCAGAAACCCTACATGTAAAAAAAATTAATAAATTTTACCTATGTAGGCTTTTACATGAGAAATATCACAACATTAAGAAAAAACATTTGGGGTAATTCAAGAACATTTGAAAAGCTGTTTAATACCAAGCATATTAATCACAAAAATAATTTCTACCAGTTTCTTGGGATATTGCTATAACTGATATTGGCTGATGTTCCAATCTTTGCAGCAATTGGAGAAAGTGAATCGCTTAGCTGAAACATTTTTTGGGGGGCTGGTTTTGGTTGATCAAGTTCATCCCTGCATAACAGATTTGTACAACTAAAGACAAAAACCATGAACAAAGTTGCATGAATAAAAATGGACCATGAGTTTGTATATTTTTAAAGTAAACCTTATAGATAATTTATAAAAAACTTAAAAGGAATTAAAATTTTCAATTTCAATTCAACAGTTTGGAGGAAGTGAATCACTTACTCCAAATGGTTAGAGAAACTAAACTATTAGAATTATAAATAAATTAAAATCTGACTATTCTGACTTTATGGAATTTGTGGGAAATTTCAAATGTCTATCTAAGTTGCAAATAAATAAATAGGAACTGCTTTATGAGGGGATGGTGCAGCAAACACCACAGTAGAAATCAAGAGACTAACTGTTGGAAACATATCTACTTACTAATTTGGCAGTAATGCTCACAAATGCGCATTAGTGAAAAACTATTTGATCTTTTGAAGCTTTAGCTTAATCTGAAGTATTTATACACTCTGAAACAACAAATCAAAATGACTATTCTTTTATAATTTGCTTCTCAGAGAAAAAAAAAATCTTTATGACATCAAAAAATTAAGCTGTCTTAGGTTACTGTTGTAAATGTCACCCAGTGCTTTTTTTGTCAAACATTAAAAAAGAAAATGCAAGGTTGAATTGTAATCCAAAGTTGCATCCAATTCAAGGCATAAAGGATAGGACACACATTGTACTGAGACGTGGACTAAAAAGAGAGTCCGTTATTTATTGTAAAATGGAGATAATAAAAATGTATGGTGACTGGTCATAGAAATAACTAATCAGAGATTATGGACTAGAAATCTTCCACAAACATAGACAATCTCAATGTGCTCTAAACTTTGTTACATTAAACTGCACATACATAATATGATGGGACTGAAAATAAAGTGCAACATCATTTATAATCTCTTAAACAGAGTAATATGTAGACAAGATAAGGAAAATCAGAGTAAAACATGATTATGTATTGAGGTAACATCTTTAAAAGATTTGGGAGTAAGTAAGACCCAGCCATAAAATCCACACTTAAAAGGGTTATGTCTAAAAACATTTAAACATCAAATGCCTTACAGGCATGTAAAAACACTGATGATAGGAGCTCTGTGTTTTAGAGAGTGAAACATTCCCAATATACCATGTGAAAATGCTAAAAAAAACAACAAAAAACAATGTGCAAAAGAAAAAAATATTGTCTCATTTTGAATCATCTCATCTCCGCAGCTAATTTCTCAGGGTGATTGCCTTCCCCTTTTAGTGAGAACTTTTAATTCTGCCTTTGGTTGAGTTTTTGTATGGTTTTGCAGCTTGTTGTGTGTTGGTATTTTCTTCCCACTCATAACAGTGGTTCACACGTGCACAGCACAGTTGACAAGGGAGCTCATCCGGTGTGACCGAGTAGTATTCAATGAGTTCACCAAGGGAATGAAATTCTCTTTTGCATTTCTGCCACAAAGAAGAACAAAAATCACAATTAAAATTAGACAGTGTAGCTTTTTATATTTATTTTAAACATTTGACAACTTTTTGCATGAAAATGGAAATTCTTATTTTTCTTTTTTAGCTAAAAGCTTACAACATTGTACACAGGAAACCAAAATTCTAGTTTGTGTGTGTGTATATATATATATATATATATATATATATATATATATATATATGGGGTTGGTGTTGCTTTGTTAACATTACTGGGCTCCTTGCAGTGATTTATTGACCATAGTCTCCTCTGTATCCTAGAGTAATCTAAAGTCAAATTTGTGGCCAGCTGTTTGGCAGCTAAAACTGGGTCATGCAACAAGACAGTGACATGAAGCACAGCAGCAAATCTGCAACTAAAGTTTTTAAAAAAGGAACGAAATCAAGAAGTTGCTATGGGAATTCAGTGCTATTGTTGAGACTCGACAGAACTGAAATCCCGTTCCAGAACTGCAAGGAAATTGTGCCAGAACACACCAGTAAACCCCTAATAACAATTAAAATTTAACTACAACAGAAAATCCAATGGGATAATGTCTTCTTTAAGGAGTTATTATAAGTGTGAGCAGGCAGACAGGATCCTTTAGCAGTCTACAAAGCAGCAGATCTGAAGACGCCTCTCAGCATTGTTGAATTACAGTCTCCAAATACAAAGTTGCTCATACTTATAGATTGTCTTCTTCGTTTTATGAGCCATTTTTCATTGCTCCAGAGCAGTCCCATAACAGAACTACCCTTCTTTATCAGCTTGTGCAGCTTTTTTCAATCAATAGCAAAACTCTATAAGGGATAAAATCCTTTTTCATGGCCTATTATGCAGTTGTATAAATTTATCAATAGTTTAGCACTGCATAACTGTGTACTTTTTATTGGCAAACAAGTATAGTGACCATGTGTTACGAAGATTACCTCCAACATGAACTTCCCTTTACGAGTGTTTTCTATAAGGTGGGTGGTCAGGCCGGAGGGGAAGCGAACGATAAGGGAACCACTTTTAGGTTTTTTAGGATGAGGGCACAGAAGGTATGAACCCATGACATCATCCGCAAGGAGGGAGTAACTGCTGTCACTGCAATCGTAGAGAAAAAAAACCCCACTGAAACACTGATGCATTACCAACATAAAGGAATCTGTGAAAGCAAGATACTTAAAAGAACTTTGATATACTTACGTTGCGAGACCAGCCCAACTCCACACAGCCTGAGCCAGTGCTTCCTCCGTTTCGGCTAAACTTGGAGTCCGGGATCTCCTCACTGGCACTTTGTCTTGACACTTTTCTGTTTCAAATATAAGAAGAAAATGTGTAATCAATTTGAATTTCACTTTTATACCAAGGGAGGGAAAAGAAAGACACTGCATGGGAATTGTTAGTGTTGGAAGGTAGCTAGTGTGTGTCTATTCTTAAGAGTAACATTTGTGAACGTAAACCAAACTGTTACAAACTCTGAAGAAATGTTTCAGCCATGTGTGAGCTCATCATCAACACCACAACAGTGAGTAACAGCCCTGCACATAACACCAAACAGTCTGCTTTACCTAATCATTTCTTTGACTCTTGATAACGCTCTGTGAACTCTTGGCCCACCTTGTGACAAACTTAGTTGCTCGTGAACGCTGCGCTGTTTGAGTGGTGTGAAAGTAAAGGAGCGGTAAGCTCCAGAATGTAGTCCTTTAGCCCGGATGACTTTCTTCCGCGTCAGTGAGGGAGAGGAGGAGGAAAAAACATCATCTTGGCTGTCAGGAAGGTCTTTGGACGACTTCTTAGATTTCTAAATTAAAAACACACCAAAAAAATTATCTAGTGCACGTGGTTAAAATTGGAGACACCTAAACCAGGATTTAGTTTGTTGTTTTAACCTTGTGGGTTGTATATAACCAAGCTTTATTTAATTAAAAGTAAATAGAATTTCATGCAAATTCTATTTGTCAATGTGTCAAACAATGCACAAATCTATTAAAAGATAAATTCTGAAACAATCGTTTCAGAAATTAATTAAGTGTTTAGGAGATGGAAAGATGAAAGAATTGAGGTTTCAAACCTTTGTGCTTAACCACAGTCCTCGAAAAGGAGCTCTTCTAAAGGAAACTAGGGCACTGACGCTAAGAGGGAAGCCGTGGTTGAGCAGCGAGGGATTACGCTGAGGCAATGACCCAGTAGAGCTTTCTTGTGCCTCTTCTGGATGTTTCTCCAAATAAAACAATTGGAAACATCGGCAGAGCAGCAAATTCAAGAACTGGGCCTGTAAGAAATCAGGGAGAGAGAAAATTCAAAAATTGGTTCTCTAGCTTATAACTTGTAAATAGATTTCAACACTATTTTGCAGAATTTCTAACCATTTTAAAATTAACGTGGAGGAAGGATGGGGAGAAAGTAGTTTTATGTAAAGTTATGAACAGGACTTTTGACGCATCTGAAGAAAGAACAATAAGTTAATTCTAGTTAGCAGACAGTGCATGAGTTTAATTTGCACTCCAACTTTGTTCTGTCAGCAATATCATTGAAGTCAATTATAAACTCATGAGTTAGTCTATTACAGTTTCAGGAGCCAAATGTAGCAATGTGATTTCATATAATGAAATGTGATTTCACAAAGAAACTGCACACCATAAAATTATATTAATTACCTCGTTCTTTGATAAATCACATTATGTTACCACAATAAAGCTACTAACATATCTTGATATACTGCCATGCTAATATCTAAACGATTTCTGGTCATTTTGCCAAGAAGGTTAACAGGATACTTTTTTGGTGTTTTGATGCCAAACCGATCTTAAAACATATTTATTTTAGTCAAACCAATTTATGTACACATTTTTGCAAGAGGAGTACACGATCTTTCATATAAAATGGAAGAAACTAACAAACTACAAAATAATACAGCAACTTTTTCTATAATGCTCAGTGCTGCTGTTTGAATAAAAGTTTCCAAAGACAGGCAGGAGTGGTCTTGGAACTTTACTTTTAAGATTCTTGTCTTGGTATGGTAGAAGATCGTTTTCACTCTGGAATAAAAGTACTGATTGTAATTCCAAAATATTTACTCCCTAAACCAATTTGTTTCTAATATGGCAGATCATTCAGGGTCATTAACCATTTATTTGATGTCCTGAGGTGTTATTTTTTTCATGATTTGATTCATATTTGGCATGGTTCACTCAGTCTTTCAAACTTCCCTCTTTTTCAATTATTTAAATTTTAGATTCATTATACCACAAAAAATGTCTCCAAATTTGCAAACTCTTACCTGGCTCTTTATAATTTTTTATTTATTTCTGGCTTATTCCTCTCTGAGTGATGTTTTAGTCAGTGTTGCTACCCAATTTATGTGACTGTGGCACTTTCACTAAAACATAGATATCTCTATAATACAGAACCTTTCTCCTCCCTAAATGATATGATGGCTAGACATTATGCCATTGGATAAAACCATTGTTTATACTTGGATAAAACTGTTTGAATGGATCAACGTAAATCATCAGGAACTTGCACCCAAGGATGAAGCAGGCTTTGTGGAGATCCACAGTTATCTTCCTGATATCTTGTCTAATTTCTCTATGATCTCACACCAGGAAAAATGGTGTTTGAGACACTGTCTTAAAATACATCCAAAGGTGTTGCTCCAATTTACTCAAATGTTGTGAACTGAATTCCAGAAGCTTACGAAGCCATAATCAAGCACAAGGCTTTCCCAGAATGTTTTGCAGCATAGTAAGCTAACTGTATATAAACTCTCAAATAGTTCTGGTAATCCTAGTTGACCTAAAATGGTATAATTAAGGCTAGTTATGTTAAAAAAGGAAGGGAAAAAGGCTGTGCATGTTTTCATGCAGTGTGTATAAATACCTCGTTTCAACTGTATGTCCATTCTTTCTAAAAGTAAAATTTTGCAAGTTTTTTTAAAGATCCCTCTCATTTTGAAATAAAATCTTTTCTTTTTCTTTTTCATAAACAAACTTCTTTCCAATGTAACCATTTTTGTTAAAATAACTGATCCTCAGTGTTTCGCCTTCAGGGTAACATAATGTTCTTTCCAAAATTACAGGTTATGCCCCTGCGTAATCATTCTGTATGTAAAAGAACATTATCATAGGTTATCATATGACATGCACATTGTTAGTCTACATGCTCTGTCTCATGTTAGTCACAGAACCTGATTTTTTTTCCCCCAAATTACTTGAGTGTCCTGTTGGGATCAAAAACATTTGTTTGTGATTTCTAGTTTTCTTTCTTTGTTATCCAAAATGCTGGAAAGTGTATGCAGTAAAGTAGGTTAAATTTCTATATTGGGTATAATGTTCTAGAAAAATGGGAGTTAAAATGTGATCATTTCTGTTATAAATGTACCCAAAGCACATTTACACAATTTTTCAGTCAGAAAATTAACAGAGCAACATTTTATTATCTCACTTTGAAGTGATTCCTTACCCCTCGGGCATGTCTTGCCTTAAAGACATGGCAGTAAAGTTGGGCGTAGGTGCTGCCTGGGTTATGGGAGACGAAGGCAAACTGGGCATCAATTGGGCGGGCGGTGGACAGAGAAACTCTTCGCAAAGCATGAGCCATTAGGAGGGTCTTTGGACCAGGAAGACATCAGAGTCAGACAAACAGAAACATAAATGTCATTTGTTTGAAATCACATTTTAAACAATGCATGTTGTGATAGTTATGCAATAGAATCAAGTCGAGACTTATTTAAAAAATCAGCTGTGATTGAAAGAAGTTGAAGAAGGTTGTTATACTGGATGTTTAACAAAAAACACTTACCATTTCATCCTCATCATAGATTTTCACCCCTTTGAGTGAGAACTTTAAGATTACCGGCCTGTTTTTCTTGCAAGCCTGGTTGTCGACAAACTTTGCGTTAGATTTCTTTTTACAACTATGATTGAAATATCAGCAAAGGACTCACCTTTAAGTACTTCAGCTGTGTGTGCAGCTGCTTTATTTGATCATCCAAGCAGCAGTCATCCACAAGAAACGACCCAACATACTTTCCCAGAGAAGACAAGTTTAAGAAAACCTACAATTATACTTCAGTATACAGGTGATGAGTGTTCATACCTCTGCTGATCGTGTCACTGTGCCATCTTCTGTAGTTTGTGTCTCTTCCATGCTGCCTGTTTTTATCGAGCAACAAAAACCTCACCTAGAAAAACGGTTCAAAAGGATGTTATATGTTTAGCACGTTAAAATCCGGATATTGTCCCTTTTGGAGATCTAAAAACTGTTAGTTTGAATTAGGGCGAAGGATCACTGCGCTCACTCCGCCTTCTTTTGCATAATTTTAATCACTGCAGATTTCTATTTTGTTTGTTATTACTGTCCAAGTTCATCTCAAAATATCCAGGAAAAACACAAGAATGCGGCGTGAAAACTTGAGCAATTTCCGTTCAGTTTACTGAGAGGTCTCGGCTTGAATTTCAGCCCGCTAGGTCTCATAAAAAAAAAAAAAATTAAAAAACGAAAAGAAAAGAAAAAACTTTAAATCCCAGATACTTACGTTTCTGAGTCGGAACCTCAATGTCTATCTTCGTCTTCTATGTACCTGGTTGTGACAGCAGACACACCGAGGTCCGCTTCATTTTGACCTTCTGCTCGGCGGCTCAGGTGCGCAGTTAGTCCGAGGCGTGGCTGTGTGGAGGGAGGTGAAAATGGTCCTTCTTTCTCTCTCAAGATATGGAAGACGGCGGAAGAAAACAGCTTGAGTCAAACCCCCCGCCCTCCAGCTGTTTCTTCCCAGAAATTCTTTCCCAGGCAGCTCCTCACACATTCCTGCTTCTTGCTCAACACGAAACTGAGGAGTTCAATGAAAACATTCAAGCATGTCCTCCTCAAAAGTTCTGCCCTGATGGGTTTTGGCTAAATTACCTAAAGTTCAAAGCAAACCAAACACCGAAACTACTAGTAAAGCAAATGAGCAATGAACAAAGCAATTCGTGTTGTTGTAGTATGGGACTTATATTGTTTTTTGTTTTGTTTTGTTATTGGTTTGTTTTTTACGTTGACATTAGACTAAATTCTAAAGAACAGGAGCGCACCCAAGTGGCAAAAGAGTCATAATGTTCTGGCTTCTATATATTTGTGGCATTTCAGGTGCATCTCTAAAATTTTATTATCATCGAAACGGTAACTATTTCTGCAGTTATTTTAAAAAGCATAATCATAGACAGACACACTTCAAGCATTTATTTTAGTTAAATACATTATTATGACTCACAGTCAGGATCGCAGTTTCTGCAGGTACATGCGGACACATTATAGGCATGCCTCTGTCTTCCTCTCATTTACACATGCTGTAAATTACAGACAATGCCGACTGGAAATACGTTTTACGCCATTAATTTGGTGTAGTGACACTCATCTTCCTCTTTGCTTTTAAAAATTTTGCGACAGACAGATGCTCTGGTTTTGGAGTTAATGAAACGAAGTGAACCACAGCCAGCAGAAGACTTGCTGCCCAATAATCATTAACTGTGGAAACCTGGACCCTGCCTCTCCAGTTTTTCTTGTTTTAATAATGAAATGCAAATTTTACCCTTATCTGAAAATGGGACTTTGAACCACTGTTTAACAGTTGAGTCATTGTCTCCTTAGTCTGGGTAAGATGCTTTTGACAATGATTCAGGAGTGGCTTGACAAGAAACTGCGACAGACGATATGAGCTATGAGCTTTTGTGGTTTACCCCATAGAGGGTGTCATTCACTATAGGCTTTATAGGTCTTATATAAACAAATAATTAAAATTAACAGGGATAAATATCACCATTCCTAATGAATGAACATGTCTATATAAATGAGTTTTCATTTTGAAATTAAAGATAATCTAGAGATGGTACCCCAAAATCCAATTTCTGATACAAACCAACTTATTTTGTAATTTTTACAGAACGAGAATGATGCCAGTATGGGTTCCTCAATTTTTTTCTCGACTTTTCCCTACAGGGTTCACCACTCCATATTTGTGGTTTGCATATTTGGTTTAGGTTTTTATGTCAGATTCCCTTCCTGACAGTCCTCTACATTTATCCAAACCTGAAGTGATTCCAGGAACAAGGAATTTCTTGAACTGGTAGTTTGCCTGTGAAAAATGTTTTAATTATGTGCAAGTCAATCAATACACAAGACTTAAGTCGCACAGTGTTGTACTGTCTTACTCATTTAAAATGATTATTATTAATAATTTAAAAAAAAACTAGTTTGCCTTGCTAAATTTAGACACTGGAGATTTTGAAATAGTTTATGATCGAATGAATAACAAAATTTCTTTCTACTGCTAAAAGAGAGAAATGTCTTTAGAATAATGTACTAAAGTTACATTATTAAAATGTGGCTTATTGAATTTAAGGGCAATCTTACACTGAATGCAAAGTTCAAGTTAAAAAAATAAAGTGAAATAAGTAAGATTCAGCAAAAATTATGGAAAATAACAGTTAAAATCTGAAAATGTGGGTCACAAATCTGGAGACAGATTATCTTTTCTGCTCAAAGATACCCAGAGAGTAAATCAGATCCAAGCAGCTTTCAAAAAGAACCAAACAGATTACAAATATAGCCATTTTATTAATGACTTGGAAAAAAAAAGCATAACACAGGGAATACATGCATGCAGGGTATGTGTGAGCTGGTATCCTCCATTTCTTACAACACAAATTTATTATAATTTAGAACTAAATAACAGCTGTGAAGCTATTAAAACCAATGTATACATTTGATTACAAACAGACATATTTCACTTGTGATTTCAATATTAAGTTTTTTCCTCATTTAAATTATCAACAGGGCAGCTGGTTGAACATGAAACGTTCCCAAAAGTATAAAGATTACAAATATGGATAAGATTTCAGACTCCAATCCTGTACTGGCCACACTGTACAGGATTGGAGTTTTAAGACACTGGACAACAGTCTAAATTTCTCTCTTTTATAGAGCAGCAACACTGACAGTCTAAGGTCTTTAACCTCTTAACAATAATAATTAAAAAAATAAATTCGACACTTCCGCCTTCGAAAGAACACTGAACTCTCTTTTGTTGGGATTAGGAATGTGAGCCACCAGCACTGAGTGGATGAACACATACAAACAGAAGTCAAGACATGGTTCTAGTTACAGTATGGTGAATTTTGCTATGCTTTCCCAAGCTGGCAGCTTTAACGGCAAGACTAACCAAGCTGTTCTACACATCATGGGAAAAAAAGTACTTCAACACACCCTCAATGCACGGCTAACGTAACTGTTAAGATAATGTTCTTACTCTACAGCAAAAAACAAAACAAAATTAACGTTAAAACTACAGCCCTCTAAAACAGAGAAAACAATGGTAAAAATAGAGAGAGCATTGAAACAAAGCTGCAGACTGTTCAGCACAGCCCAGTTTCTGGAAGGCGATCATGGGTTCAGTATCTTCCTCTCTTGGACTTTCGAGTTGACTGTTTGCTGCTTTTCGGGTTTTTTCGGAGGTCAGCCTTCTCGGGAGGCGATGGTTGTGCCTTTTTTTTGGACCCACCTCTGGCCGCCTGCTTTTTGGGCGTGGGCTCCTTTCGGGGGAGGGACTCTTCAACTTTGGGTCGCTTTGATCCGCTTTTCGTTGTCTCCTTTAGAACTTTTGACTCCTCAGGGTAGGACTCCTCGTTTTTTATCCGTCTGGAACCACTCTTTGTTGTCGCCTTTTCGACTTTGGGCTCATCCGGGGATGACTCTCTGGATGGGGGCTTCCTGGAGCCTTTTTTGATTAGCTTTTTAACAGCTGGTGTTTTAGACTTTCTTGAAGGAGCCCCTTTCTTCACAGGTGTTGCTTTAGGCGTTGATACAGTTTCCTTTTTAGATGGGTTCCTTCCTGATCTCACAGTTTTCTTGGCAGGCGACTTCTTTGCAAGTGCTCGACCTTTACCTGCAGCCTTCGGCTTACTGACGCTGCGGGGTTTCTTAGTTGGCGGAGGGCGCCTTGCCTTAGGTGGAGGCCTCTTGATAGGTTTCCTAAGAGTGATTTCAAGAGTTAGATGCTGCAACAAAAAGGTGTAAGCTTACAATGAAAAAAAAAAAAAAATTAAAAAATTAAAAAGTTCTGGCTTATAGTTACCTCTTACGAACTGGAGCCTCATCTTCTGACTCTTCTTCCTCAGATTCCTCTTCCTCCTCCTCATCTTCTTCGTCTGAAGAATCTGTAAGCCGCTTCCGCTTGACTGTTTTTTTTGGAACATCTTTAAACTTTTCTGGATACAGCGTGGTAGGGCTATGACAATAAAAAAAAAATAAAAAAATTAAAAAAAATCTATGCCTCAGTACATGTTAATATAATTGATTATTTTATGTTTTTTAAATTGTGGTTTACCTTGGATAAAATGGAAACGAGAGCTGATAAGTCCCTGTGAAACCGTGACCAGTTATCTGCTCCATCCAGCCCAGAACTTTACACTTGGTCAGAGTCCTCCTCAAATTGGCCACTGAAGAAGACAGTTCACATTTTAGTGATAACATATGTCTGTTTAGGTTGTTTAAAAATTTATTTTAAAGGTGACCTATAATTATATTTCCAAGAACAAGTTTTATACAGCCCATAGAACTATCCAGACATGTTTATTAATATTTTTTTTGTACAAACTCATTCTTTGATAATTAGATTTTAGTCTCGTCAGTTTTGCCTATTTTGAGCTCCTTTCAGAATGAGCCATTTCAGGGCCTCTTGTCACTTCATGTCTAAATAAGCTGCTGGCCACACCACCATACTCACTGTTTACACTTGCATGCAAAAATGGCTGCAAACAGTTGTGCAATTATACAATCGAACGTCTTTGAAAAGCAGAAGTAGAGTCTTCTGCACAATCAACAAAAATGCAGCAAGTTGTTTCAGAATGGCTAGTCAACAAACAAAGCGCTCGTCTGTTTCAGCGCATACAGAAATAAAACCAGTTGACCAAACATCCTGGAGCTCAGCTTGGGTTGCCAAGTAATGGGCAGGGCTTTGCTCAAGTTGCTTGGCAACAGGCTGTACTTCGCCTGTTAATTAGTAATGTTGCATACCAAAGGTTTTTGGAACTGCTCGTTTTTCAAACATAAAACAAAAACAGCTGAGTGTTTTTTGTTTTTTAAACACTTTGTTTTCAGAAGCAGTAGAAACTCAAATGAAAGTATGAAATTGTGCAAAATGTGAATTTTACATATTAGAAAAATTTAAGTTCCAACCAAAACTGGAATTAAGTTTACTGTCCACTAAAGCAAGAGTTTGTGTGACGCAGTTTGTGTAATTATATTAAAAAAAAGAAAATGGAAAGGAGGGAAGACTTAGAAGAAAGTCTCACAATGCTCACTTTAAAATGGATTTCTTCAGGTTAAAAACTGGCTCCACATGTTTTGAGGCTGATCAGTCAACCAGCACCTGTACACATGCCTGAACATGCTGAGACTTTATGAAAGCTTTAAGTAATAAGGTTTCAGAAGCAGTGGTCTTCCTTCAATGCATAAAGGAATCCAACAGCAACCAGCACAAAGATGCTGGTTCCTGTTGGACTCTTTGGTTGGTGTAATGTGTTTGACTGATGTTGAACCTTTATTGGAGATGCATATTTGTTTCAAGTTCAGCCTCATCTATGCAGGGATTTACTAAGAATCCTTTAGGTTTAGTATCCACACCAAGAGTGAAATATCCTTTTTAAGTTGGGCCAGCTGAGGACTGTGAACATGGAGAGACAGGAACTTACCCAAAAGGTTCTCCTTGACGTCCTTGTTGGAGTCTACGAGATATTTGCGCAGGGATGTAGTGCTGCAGGTTTTGGGCTCATTCATAGCTGTGATTGCAACTGTGATAGCGTCTTCCAACGTGCTGCCTTTCAGCTGAGACTCTTTGGCAGCTCGCTTCAGCTGGGAAGGAAACAATACAGGCGACATAAACAAATGTAACTTTGACAACATTTGCGTAATAGAACGGCAACAGTAAAAAAAAAGTATATGAAAAATAATCAGTCATGTTTTTTTTTCAATAAATCGCTTCCTTTGGAAAATGCTAACATGGTGAGATTAGAGGAGTATTTGGAGATTTACCTGGAAGGTTCCTCTCGCTCCTGTCCCCGTGATTTGCTCCAGGTGTCCTTTCTCTACCGCCCTTACCAGGGCTGTCTTCAGTTGATCAGGCCTTAGATAAAAAAAAAAATAAAAACACAAGGCTATCAACTCAACTCATCAAAGGACAATTCTTATAGTAAATTTCCATCTCCCCAATTATCCCATTAGCTGTAATGCTGTGATTCATGAGGATTTGGTTCATCAAGAGTTCAATATATTGAATCAATTATAGGAACAGCCTGATTTACACAACGTGTGACAATATTTAGGTCTTTCGTGGGCAAAGATGGAAAAATAGTTGAGTAATAATGTTACCCTACAACAAGTAAGATATGTTTATGTTTCAAAGATATTCAGGAGTTTTGGAGCAAGGATGCACTGATGTTGACAGTCAAAATGAATATTGATGTTATGGCCATTAACCGATATTTCCAAATATTGCATACATTCCAAAACATTGGAAAAAACAAAACAAAAAAACTCCAGACCAACATAAGTAAAAGGAGCTTTGTATTAATTGTAACATGATGCTTATATTGGACAATGTGGAAAACAAAGGTTAAAGAGAGCTGAGCACCCTGAGGGATCCCCGTCACACCTGTTTTCAATGTTGAGGCTGGGGAAGTGCTGCTCCAGATATTTCTTGATCAGATTGTAAGAGGCCTCTTTGGGCTCACAGAGCCGAGTGATGATGAGAGGAAGAGCGTCTCCCAGAGACTCCAGCTTCGGAACGCCTTTCTAGAAACATTGTGAGAGCAGAATTAGATCTGAGCGCAGGTCAGTGCACGATGAGACCATACACTATGTGCTGACAAGAAGCTATCGAGTCAATTTTGAGTAACTAAGCCATACTAATATTTTCTTCCCTCTTCACAAATTAAAAATGTTTCACAAATTGTGTTTTAAAGACTTTGCAATCAGTACCCAGCTTTGACCAGCCACCATTTTGTTGACAAATTAATATTACATGTGATCAGCATATCTACAGGATGAAAGGCTTAAAGAAATTGGTAAAGCACAACTGCTTAACAGTAACTGGGTAATACTTTACAAAAGACATATCACATTGTGGTACAATATATCAACAATTTTAAATTTATGAGATCTCATGTCATAAAATTGAGATGTGATTGTTGATGCAAAAAACAAAAACAACAGCCATTTTCAGTACCTGGCGCTTTAAACATGAAATGTATTTTAAATCACACCAACATTCTGCTGCAATACTTAAAGCTTCCTGTTATCTGCTGCCACATTGAAATTCTAAGGTCACCCAGAGGCTTTACTTGGACCAGAGTGAGAACTTTTCATTCTCTAACAGCTAAATATAAACATTAACAAATCTGACTTTAATGTGGACCCAATAGGCAAGAAATAATTTTGAGAACTTGAGACACTACACAGTTTATTCCAGGAAACAGTCCAGCTTAAAAAGGTTGCAAGGAGGTTTCTACGGTAACGCACCTTAGATTGGGGAGGCGCTTTTCCAATGGCGAAGGTTCCTGAAAGGCCTTTACCCTTCAGCTGTGAGACAGGAAAAACACAAATGAGGATTTATTTATAAGCGTGTGACAGTTGGCCAAAGGTCGACCACAATAGAATAAAAAAATATATATATACATTTGCAACAAATTAGAGGCTTAATCTTCTAGATAAGTGAAGACTGTAAAGATGAACAGAAAATGTACACATAGTTGTATTGAACATCTAAACTCATTTGAACATCAATAAAGTGTTGTAGTATTGGCACCTGTACCACATAAAACAAGGCTGCAACCAAAAATAAATAAGTCTAGCGCTAGCTGGAGAAATGAGTCGTGTTCTTTTTCCAAAGACAAAAGAGAAAGTTTTAAAACAAACAACTCAAGCCACTTAATTTTTGCTTATATTTCATGAAGAAGTTGTGATCTTCAAATGTTTTTATTTTGTTTCCTTTAATAGTTATTGGTGCAGTGTAAAAAAACACCGTTAGCATAAGCTTTTCTGGATTTTATTTTTATGCTACTTTTTTGAGATCTTTTAATTCATTTCCTCATAAAAGTAGGTTCTATTGCAGTGCTTTGATTTTACAGATCTGGCAGATATTGAGACTAAAATGTGACAAGTGAAACTAAACTAAAGGTTTACTTATGATTTGATTTAGAGGGTACTTGGGGGAATTGGAAAGCTCTGTCCCTGAGCAAATTAAATATATAAAAAAATTTTTTTTTACTGAAGTTCTTTGTGTCTGACATCAAATCAGTTTGATTTAAAAAAAAAAATGACACCAATCTACGAAAGGGCACAACCCTTTGCAAAAGTTTTATAGGACAAGTTTAAAAACATTTGACCTGTTTGATGGTGCCCTTTTCCAAGTGTTTCTTCATCGATTTCTTGATTAGAGTCTTCTTCTTGTGAAACTCCATCCCTGGGTATTTTTTCAACATATATTTCATGACGGACTGGAAGGACATCCCAGACCTCTCATTGGAGGACTGCAAAGGAAACAAAAAGTATTGAAGGAAACAAATGTTGCCAAGACACAACCAAGACCAAGATGAGCTCAGAGTTGGTACACACCCCTATAGCTTCAACAAGGACGTTTTCCACTTTGTTCTGCGTGCCTGCAAAGTTGGACACGGGGATTTTTTTGTGTGTGGTGACGCTAGCCCATGCAGGAATTGTCCTTTTCACCTTCTTGGATTTGGATTTCTTATGCTTGACGCCATCTTTCATCCTGCCACCAGAAGGAGCAACACAAGTTCAGTGAAGGGGGATGGGTCAGTGCGGTTCAAGCGATATTTCACTGTGATCGTTACCACCCTTATCCTTATCTTTATCACATCCTCACCTTAGAAGGAGAACATAGCAGTGTGTTGAGCACTGTCCAGCCGCGCAGTCCTGGCATTTCACATTATGTCTGTTTGTCACCGGCAAGAGAGACAAAATTAAGTTTCAGAACATCGGTCTCAATGACCACAACGGTACTTTGAGCTGAAATGCCACCAATCCAAGAGCTGACAGATGCAGAATTACTTATTGAAGTCTGGGAGAAGAGGAGGAGGAAGAGGGTAAAGTTTACAAAAAGAGTTCATCAAAAATTACCCAAGTGCCTTCATCTAACAGTTTATGAACTAAACTGAATTGCAACTAATATTTCCAAGTGTTAATTGTTGTCAAGTTTCCATAAAATTTGCACTTTACTGTTTTAAATGGCTAGCGTGGCTGTAAAGAGCTAAAGATTAATATGTTTGAAATATTACCACTGAATAGTACAGGTGTACTATTCAGTAACTATTACCAATTACAGGTGCAAGTAATTACTGCAAAATCTTATTGTAAAGCTAACGCTATCCTCTGTGCACTTTAAAGTTAAGTTCATTTTAACCGTTTTATCATTTTATAACCCTTTGTTTTTAGTGAGACAATTTGCCCAAGGATAATGATGAAAAACAGCCAGTTGGCTCATTCTGATGCATTTACAGCAAAGTTAATGTACATTGTTCCTGCCAAATAAATAAATAAATATCTTTAAAAACAAGAGTACCTTAATGGATAACAAGGCTTAGTTTCAGCACATTGTACATCAGCTTTTTTTTCAAAGTTCCACTTAGTGGTTTTTGTTGTTCCAATTAAAAATAATTTCAACTTTACAGTAAGGCAGACAGTCAAGCACATGGGCTGAGACTGCAGACCTGCCAACTTATAAAACGCAGAATAATCTGTTCTGCATGGGAAAAAAAACCCCCAAAAGATAAAAATCACAAGGACGCCGAATGATGCTGCTCCAAAAATAAACTTTTGTTGCATTGAGCTGTGCAGTGACAAACTCTAGTGGGCAGATACTTCCTGTCCAAAGAAAACAAACCAAAGAAAGAGGACATCGTCTTCTCCTCCAGGACTCCTCCAAGACTGTGAGCACATCCGTCAATATGACTAATCTAGTGCAGGGAAATTGTTGTGGCTGTGACAGGACCTCACATCTTTTAGGAATGGGACAGTTCAACCACGTGAGCAGTCAGCTGTCATCCAGCAGAGGTAAGGATAATTTAAAAAGATAAAAGTGCTATCAAAGTGAAATATCGCAGGGTTTTCACTTGCAACCCGGGTCTAGGCTGTAACTCACTCTTTCCCGTCTCCAGGTTCCTCCTTTGTCTCCAGGGGTCCATCTTCTGCCTTCTCCGATTTCCCCTCAGTCTCTCCATCGCCCGATGCCTCCCCCTCTGCTGGGGCAGCTGAAGATGCAGCCTGCTCTTTATCAGCAGGGGGCGACTCTTCAGATGACGCCTCTTGTTCTTTGAAGTCAAAAAAACAAACAGAACAATAAAGTAACAGCAAATATATATTTTTGCAGTAATATAAATTAACTGAAATGTATATATCCAGATGTTGAACTAAAACTTAAAAAAAGGAGTTAGTCTATCTGATGAAATACTGTTAATGTGAATGATATAGACTGTAAGTCTATATAGACAGAAAGTGTAAATAGTGAATAATAGCACCATGTTGAAGTTAAGATAAATCCTGAAACAGAGTAGTGTGGGCCGTGATTTTAGTGAGATATGCGTGGGTGGTGCTGCTCAGGGGTCCACGGATTGGGGAGGGAGGGAACGAGGGATGTCCGACCCCGGCCTCACCTTTCTCTGCAGCAGCAGAGGGAGCCTTCTCCTGGGTTGGAGTTGCGGCTGCTCGGCGAATCGGCATCACAGACGATTATTCTGAACGAAAAGGAGAAGCCATATGCATGAGCATGAACATTTGTTTATGTGCGTACTTCCAACGAGCCAAACCCACTTCATTCATTTCCTCCACCTGAAACTAGAGGTGCAATTCGCCCCCTGCGAAAAGCACGACCCCCTTCAAAACCCGCGTCAACAACCCCTCATCTCCACCAGCTTTACACAAACCCATCCCGTCCGCTCCAAACAATACGCTGCAACATTTTTTTTCGCCACATTCGCCATTTTGTCCGTGGGGTTGGGAGCACAGTAATGGCGTCGCACAAGGCACGTAAAATTCATTTCAGTTGCACGGAGCAAAAACTCCACAAGCAGCGGCTTTTCCGAGCATGAAATCGATGCAAATTAATGTTCAGAAAAAATTGATTGCAATACAAAGTAAGCTTACCTTTCACCGTTTTGCTGACAAGTGAAATAGCTTCAGGTGAGATTTCTGCAGGATCCTTTATTTCGATTTCTCAGTTAACGAGCCCCGCCCCACTCGGACCGCTGATGACGTGCGGCGTCACGCTGCACGTCAGAAGATTCAAATAATAATAACAACGGAAAAAAAGTGTTTTTATAGCTGAAATTTTAAAAAATAAATAAAACTGCCGTTTTTTTCCTAATAATCATGTACAGCCAGAAATACGGTTTTAATATGACAGTTTAGCTGCAGAAAGAAAATCTGAGCATTTTCCACACATTTTATCTGTTTTGAGGTGGTTTTTGTCGTGGCTTTTTCAAGGTCTTTGAACGTGTCTTATCTGGTGACTAGACCGCTTGTTCAGAAGATTGGTGCCCAACACAAGCAATATACTAGAGATGCTTAAGATTTTTACAGCAACAATTTTTGGCAATAATTTTTAATTTCCCTTTGGGGGTGAATATAGTGGTGTTTTTTTTTAATTTTTTTTTATTTGAATTGAAGATGACAAATATGGATTAGTCCATCCCTTATTCAGTTGGAGTCATTAATAGGTCAGTGTCAAATGTCTAAAAGCAAATAAAGTCCACTGAAACATTTTACAAGTTCCAGACTGAAAGCAGTCGTTACCAAAAACAAAACAAAACAAAACAAAAAACAACACATTTTTAAAATCCAAACATCCAGTCATCTCGGTGTGAATAGAGCCCCCTAGCGGTCTGTTACAACATCAAATTTTTTTTGGACAATTAAATTAAGAAATTATTGTTTTCTATCTTATTTCCGAGGGAGTCTCTCTTGGTAACCATCTTTATCATTATCATATCAGACTAATTTCATATCATATCAAACTAATTTCTGTTGCTTGAATCTGGAATCTCGCATGATCCTTATTTCACCATACTCACAGGTAATAATTGCAACATAGGACCATGGACCTTACCAGAGGGGGCGCATTTCATTGGCTGATGCCCATTCTAAACCGAGAGCTTACATGTCAATACATAATTTTCTGTTAGAGACTAAGTGAAACCCAGTGTTCTCCAAACGTCAAAATGTTAGATTTTTTTTGTCAACCTAAAAACACTTAACGGTGCAATAGGCAATTTTTTTTACAAAATGTTTTTTCACATATTTGTTAGAACTGACACTATGTCCTCACAGTAGAAAACAACAAAGATAATCTGTGAAAAAACATTGAGTTGCCATTTGTAGCAATGCACTGCTCCCGGTATGAAACCATCAATCAGAGCCAAAATGAGGGTCATATTCTACTGTCAGGACATAGTAACAGTTTTAAAAATGTGTATCTGTATCTTCAATTCTGAAGGTTTCAACGGACTCTTTCCGTAACAAAAACTTGAAAGTAAATATGTACATAAAGGCATGTTTATGAAGAAAAACCCGATGGTCAAGTGAGACAAGCATAAACCTATTAAATCTTTAAAATATTATAATTTTATAGACACAGCTCCTGATAATTATCCATATTATCTTATTAAATTAAAATACGTTAGGACTTCCCTAAGCTCAAAGTTGCTACTTTAACTGATCGTATTGAAGTAGGAGGTTAAAAAACAAGAACCTGCTCATTTTTAATATTCTGGATTCGGTGCGAACTTGTACTTAAAAACTGTAGCTTAAAATTTGCTAATAAGCTGTCAAGCACCTCTTTAGCTGTTCTGTTGTTTAATGGTGTACAGCAAATATGTATATAACAGCATATTTATGAAATGAAAACCCATTTTATGACGTAAAAGTGCCACCATCTCAAAAGATGTAGGAATTCCAAAACATCTGACTGAGTGGAGATTAAATTAGGATTTTCACTGCTGCTCTTTTCTCCATCCAAACCAAAATCGCTGCAACCTGAAAGCACCACACACCCCGCGGTCATCAGAAGCGACCTCTGTAAGCCACACCTCCCATAACAATGAGTCACAAGAATCAAAACCTTTTAAATACATTTTTTGTCTTTAATGTATTTACAAGCTTTACTCTGCTCTGTAGGTCGGAAGAAGTATTACAAGCATCTTGTTTTCAGCGACCCTGGCCTTTAGCTTTTGAATGCTGAACTTTAGTTCTTTACCACTTTGTTCATCTGCGTAACTTGATAAGTTCTGATTTGCATCACTTCCTAGATGCATATTTTCCTTCTCTTGAGGTGTTCACAACGCAGAGTGAGCCAAGGCTGAAGAAAATAACTTCCTGGTAATGACAAGATGACCTTTGACCAACAGAGTTATGAGTTCTTGTCTATTCACTCCTTTCTTTCATTTCTGCTTCCCCTTCATCCTAAAATAAAGATGCTTTTTACCCTGTTCTCAACCAGAATGAAATCCAGGGGGGATACTTATCTCACAATTATTTTGTTATTATAAGTAATTATATTGTTATTTCTGTTGTCGCGTTCTTGTTGTGAGCATCTGCAAATGTTAAATAATTTTCGTATTTGCAGTCCTTAAAAAAATAATAAATTAAGGAGTCCAGAACCTATTTATCTTTAAGTCTCTTCTTAAAAAGTAACAAAAAAGTAAGTTAAAATTTAAAACAAAAATATTTTCTATGTATGATACAGTATTTAGTGCTTCCACCGTTGGAATCCAAACTGAAGATGGCGGTAGGCTTCAGGACTGTACCGCAGGGGGAGGGAAAACAAAACAAAAACAAAGTTCCAGCCGTAAACACGTCGCCCTGTCCGTGCAGCCACTTGAAAAATTTGTTCTGCTGTTAAGGATGCCGTTCCACTACGCCGTGTCCCGGGAGTCGCCCTCGTCAATTATCCTCCGACTCCTCCTCGGCTTCCCGCAGCCAAGTGAAGAACGCGGTGACGGACTTGAGGGCCACACCTTTCCCGTCCTGCTCGGCAGGGTCTTTGCTCGACTCCCACTTATAAAAAGCGTCCTCTGAGATGACATCCTCATCATACAGACAGTCGAAGAACATCCGGAGAAGATCTGCAAGAGAGCAGAAACGCTGCTGTCAACCTTGATTCCCTCCCACATCTTCCCTCCATATCTATGATCAACACATGCTTTACAAAAATATTTTATGCAAAATACTTTTAGTCTTTATGTGAAAGCTGCGGTATAGAACTTTTATAAACAATATGCTTTTTACATATTTGCTAAAACTGTTACTATGTTGCGACAGTATAATTTGATTTAATAAAAAAAAAATAAAAAAATAATTGAGCTCCTCAGCATCCGTCATGTTGTCCTACTGCCATCTGCAAAAATACATCTGCAGTCAGAAACAATCAATCAGAGAAGGAGTAGGTCAATAATCCTCGTGTCCATGCTTCCTTCTTGCTCTCTGCTAATCTACAGCTAGTTCCCCACATCCGAGTTCGTCATGAATACTCAGGGTAGTTACCATGGCTACAGATTATGGTGTATAAACACTTTCCCTTTAACAGTAAATTGTTTCTCTGTTACTGACACAGCTACGGTGCAGACAGAAGTGAATGACAGCGCTAAGACTCTCCTCTTGGATCTGATTGATGGTTTCTGACAGCATGGTGTATTTCTGCAGGTGGCTGTAGGACCTTAAGGAAAAGGTAGAGCTCAAATTCTTCAATTTGTGACAGTTCTAACAAATATGGAAAAATAAATGCGCATACAAGTTACATAATGCAGCTTGCTACAGAAACATATCAACCAGGTTGCACCTGCTTTCCTTTCATTAAAGACTATAACACTTTTGGTTGTGTGCCTGCTATTCTAATTATTGAGAGATATTACAAATTTTTCATGTCCAAATGCATTTCACACCAAATGTCAAAGAATTTTGTGGTTTTCATAAAATTCTGGATAACAAAACATTTGCCTATTTTGGGTTTATGAGTTGCATGTGTGAAACCTCAACCAACTACATACACTTAATCTGAATTAACTACTAACTGATTAAATTCTCCGTAAGTAGCTCAAAAAAATTAAATGATCAATAAAATTAGCAAAAATCAAAGCTGTGAAAATATGTCAGTTAGAAATAAATCTGTCAATGCATTAAACCCTATTTATCTGTCTGAAAAAGATGTTGATATTTTAGGAAGGGATATTTTAAACATAAACTATTTGTTATACTTTCGAGTCTCTACAAGTCCTATTTTGTGCTTTTTGATTTTATAAGGAAAAAGGTAAATAACTGTAAGGCCTAATACTAAAAGCTTTATAGTTAACAGCAATTTTTATATCTATAACATCCGTGTTCAGTACTAATCATCCTCTTATGTTTTAAGGATTAAAACCATGGCAGTGTTTACTTTGTTTGAGCACTTACTTGGAGGCTGATCGAGGGAAACAATCAGTGACTGAAGTGCATAAAGTGCTTGCAGCTGTCGCTCAGTGTCTGAGTTAAGGTACTTGAGTAAAACAGGCAACCTCTTCTGGATGATGGCCGTGTCCACACGACAGTTAGGGTTCTCATCTGTGGGCGAAGTGCAAGAGGCAGAGTTGGTGCATGGAAAGCTGCTCTGCTTGGATTTTGGCACTGTGTACATGCAGACATTAACGAAGTGTCTCTTCGTTAAAGTGCTTACCTTTCACTGCTGCTTTACACACAGCCGTCATCAAAGCCCTCAGGAAGGGAGACGAGCTCGCCTGGGACTCATCCAGGTTTGCCTGGAGAGAAAAGCAAAATCAGCTCAAGTAGCTCATGCCACTAACAAAAAGAAAACTGGTTCAACAGCAACAACAAGAAAGCATGTTGGAAAGAAAGTTTTTTGAAAAACAGGTGTGAATATTCAGCTGGCTGACTGCACTGCCAACTCCATGTTAAACTTTAATGGAAGCATTAGCGTTAGCAGTGCTCTTCAGACTACAACAAAAGCACTTAAAGGGGATTAAATAACTGACGTACATGTGACAGAGTATGGCTAATAGAATACCACAGCTCTTCTTTAAGTACTTCATAGAAATACAAAGGCAATATTGGCATGGCTCCTCCTTCTGTTTCTGTTTTCCTTTCTGGTTTCTTCCTCTAAACCTGAGCCTGAGCTAGATCAGAAATAGTGTTCGATCTCTTAGTTAAACTGAAGTAATTCTGCTGAAACAACAAATCTTACAGTCGGGTATCTTCAGCGTGCATCATAACCGGTGTTAATATTAATATTTTTGCACTGTGTAACAAGCCCTTTTTTGAAACAAAGTGTGTTTTTATGATGAATGATTTTTAACCAACTGACATCATAAACTGAATTTTTGTCAATATGATTTTGATATATTGGAAATAGTTCAATATAAACGGTAACCAGTCAAGTATGAGATTGTATATGTTGTGAATTGGTGTGATATAAATAAACCGAACTGGACTTCTGGGTGATTTTAAAGTGGCGTACCTCTACCCAGTCGAAGATCTGCTCGTCGCTTGCCATGTCCTCCAGGAGGAGCTTCTCCAGCTGCTGACTCAGCTCCTCAGGAGACAAGATCCTTTTGGTCTGCACCTCCTCAGGACTCGAACCTTCAAACTGAAGGAACTGAAGTTTCTGTTTGGAAAAAAATAAAAATAAAAAGGAGAGTAGAGTGACAAGGATGAGACGGAGAGAAGAACATTTGAGCGAATGGAAACAGTAAAAGACTTAAACTGGTAAAATAATAATAATTTTAAAAAATCAATTAAAAAATCTAAAAAATGTTTTCTCCGATGAGGGATCTACAGCTCCTCTTTTTTTCCTTCCAAACCTGTTGTGAGATGAAAGCCTGGACATCCTCGCCTTCTGGTAGCAGGTCGGTCCAGTTCAGGCCCGATTCCCTCCACAATGATCCCACATTCCTATGGCTCTGTCAAAACAAAACACAACAACATCCATTTTTTCTGTCTGGCCTGTGTCTTGTTTACCTCACTTAACCAAAAATGGACAGCAATTCAATATAGTAGAATTGTAGTAAAACAAACTAAATGCTATGAATGAAAGTTCATACAAGGTAAAAACTTGATGGTTTATTGTAGAAAATTGTTCACTATTTTGTTATGACTAAACATGCAACAAAAATGAGTGTCAGGTGACATAAAAAAAACCTTGTGCTGCTTACCATTTGTTTGCATAGTATGTGCAGTATTTCAGATATTAAGATCCCAGCTCTTCCAACAGGAAGCAAAGGTTTGCTTAATTCACTGTAAACAAAGACAAAGGAGTCATGAAGGTTACGTAAAAAGGTGGAACACAGAATACGCACTTTCTTTCTGGATAAACATGTGAAACATTCCAGCAGGATCAGCAGGATCACCTGAAGAGCTCTCTCATAGAGAAGCATCCGTCCTTCAGCAAAGGGCTGAGCAGCTCAGCCAGGTACAGCCATATGTGGGGAATGTCGATGGCCATGTCGTCGGCCAGCTCCAACGTGTCTGCAAACCTGAGGAACCACAAACAGCAGCAGAGCTTAGAAACAGAAGGTGCAAAGAGAAATTAAGATGGAGAAATACACACTTTTCAGAGAACATCTGAAGGTCTGAAGTTTTTTTTTTTATTATTTGTGTAACTACTTGCAGAGAAGACAAGTAGTTACACTTGTCTTCACCAACAAGCCATTTCGATTAGTTTGGTAATTCCCATTACCAAAGAAATCTCCATTAGTTTCTACCAAAAATGGTTACTAATCGCCTTGGGGTTTAATTTATAGAATATTGAAATAGTCATACAAAATATGGGATAATTTTAATATGAACTCATTATGTACAACATTAGTGAGACCTTAAAAGTGCTCTTAAAAGAAAGTGTGGAATTTGAATCACTGATCTTTTTATGCATCTTATTCCATTCGTGAACTTTTACGTAGACAGCAGATTTTAGTGCATGCCACAATTTAAAAAAAATTAAACCATTTTTTTTCTTAATCGTTTCACAATCATGTATAACTTTATACATAATTTGCTGAAGAAAAATATATTCAGTGGAGCAATTAAGTTAAACTGTACAAAACATAGATACATTTTGCACTTAATATAAAAACACCTTTGTCTATAAATACATTCTACTCAAAACATAAATGGCTTCATCCGGTTCAAATTCACTGATGGGATGCCATTGTTATTGCATTTAAGGCAATAAAATGTTTATTTTTTATTTAAAAAGGAATTTACTTATTTTTGTTTAAGTGCATCTTTTAATGTATTTCTAATACCCTCTAAAAAGGCTTAAGTTGTTAAATAAAAATCTTTTGAATGTGATATTTAATTATTTTTTTTATACCATTAATTATGAAAATAATCAATTGCTAAAATAATCATTAGTTGCAGTCCTAATATGTACAAAAATATATTTTTCCTAATTTACAGAAACAGTTCTGGTGCAAACTTCTGCTGGTTTCCCTCTAAAGCCTGAGGCCTGCAGCAGGTGGACTGACCCTCGGTATAGCTGTGCTTTGGGCAGCATTCCCTGCTGCACCAGCTGGAAGAGGAGCTGGCCCATGTGGTCCCGCGTGATCTGACTGCGCTCCAGGGTCGACTCCACCCCGACGCGCACAAAGATGTGCAACTGAGACCCCAAGTCCAGCTCGTCCACACACTGGACAGCCTCCTGCAGGAAAACAAGATATTATCATCAAAACAAAATCAGCAGGACAAACAAGACAACTGGAACTGGAGCAGATTAAACTGGAATGAACCCTGAGAGTCACAAAACTGTTCTAATGATTGGTGGTCAGGACAGACCCTGAAGGCATGCTGGGCTTTGAAGGAAATGTTTACATGAATCTGCAGGAAAACACTCCATTTAACTAGCAGTGTGTTGAATTCAGAGCTACCTTGTAATCGTTTATGTGCAGAAACTCGTCAATAATGGACTTTGACTTCCGTTCGATCTCCTCCTCTGACCGGGCAGGTCTGTCTGGCTTCTGAACCACTGGCTCAGGTTTCACTGGAATAAGAGTGACATTTAGATCAATGCTGGGTCTGCTCTGATAAAAGCCACATAGAAACGCACCAGCCACATCTTATTCTAGCAAAACAGAGTCTGTTAGTGAGTCATCTTGTTCAATCTGCAACTATACAATGACAAAACAACAATCTGACGATTTTAATCATGTTAGAAAAACACCAGTGTTCTTACCAGGTTCCCTGACTTTACTGCGCTCCGGCTCGGTTTTGTCCTCAGCGACGCTCGGCCTCCGAGGTTCTGCTCCCTCCCGCTCTCTTCGCAGCTCCTCCGGGTTTTGAGTTTCCAGCAGCTCTTTGGCGCTACCGCCCCTGACGAACGGGCCGGGCCGCGACGACGACGGGGCAGAGATCAGCGTCTTTTCGCTGCGTTCTCTGGCCGCGTTGTTCCGACTGCTGCGAGGTGGAGAAGAAAAGGTCAACAACGCGGCGGAGGAAAACCAGTAGCTACTAGTTCCAGGTGGGTTCATGTTCTACCTTCCCAGAGTTCTTCGGGAGTCATAGTCGGGGTTCTGTGGAGGCGTGGTGGAGGGCTGAGGTAAAGGTGTGGACTGCAGTGCAGAGAAACGGTTCAGGCCGGCGGTCCGAGATAGTTCTGATGGTTTGGGGATGAAAGAGAACAATGACAAAGATCTCAATAAAATAGCTTTTTTCATCCACTTGTCAAGAAAGACAAGGTTTGTAATAAATTTTTCATAGCAAAATTCAACCAATTTTCAAGCATGTTCAAGAAAACTTTTCCAGCACCACATCTGTGATATTAAAACAACATAAATGAACAGTTTTAATTCACTATTAGATAATTAAATTTATTACTGTTAATAATGTTTTGTGAAAGTGCTCTACATTATAAAACCAAGACAAAGTAAACTGACACATAACAAAATGTTATGCTTTGTAATCTCTCTCACACACACCTTATACACCCGACTGGTCAAATAAAACATATTTAACAAAAAAAGTCCCCTAATTTCAATCATTTTGTTTACCATACAAAGCATAAAACAATCATTCACCCATTAGGAATAATAAATAGTTACATTGAAAAAATCCAAACAAATTGTGTTTCTGCTCAAACACAAAATACAAAGAAAGTTACAAAAGACCTGATTGTATCTAACCTAAAACAAGAAATGTTTGGTCTGGTTTAACTTCACACTCTGGGAAAAATATGTCTTTTGATTGAGTGAATGAAAATATCTGCTTTCAATTATAATAAGATTTTCAAAATTTAGTCCATTAATCAAACTTCTAATACAAAACTGTGCAGTTTAGAAATCAAGCACTTTCAAGAACTTTATACAGAAATCAAGCATTTTCTAAACCCTGAAACAAACACCTAATTCTAGCATTTTTAAGAATTTCTAGCATTTGTACAATCCCTGTAAATTGAAAATGCATTTAATTTTTAAAAAAACATAAAAACTGACTTTTAAAACATTGAGGAAAAAGTTAGATATTAAGAATTTTTCTAGTTCCAGCTGATGTGAAAATAATCATGTTAACCTTGACCACTGGATCTTATTTGAACTTCATTTCACAATTGAATCAACTTATGATTCATGTTTAGTTCAATGTTTTAAATCTTGTTCGTTCTTAAGTTGGTTCCCCTCTTACCAGAGTCGCTGGCTTTGGCCCCTCCACTGCTGCCCTTCACCCACGTGACTTGAGCCCGAGGCCCCAGCTGGATCTTCTCATCCATCTGAGGCTGCAAATGCAGTTTTTGTTACATTAAACTGGGAAAACCACAACAGATTAAAAAAAACAAAAAAAAACAGCGCAATGCCAGAGATATAATGATTTATAAATGAAAATAGTTGAAAACTAACCAAAAGTCCCCAGAGACAGCATTTAAAAAGCAAAAGTAAAAATAATAATTAAATGTCCCCATTAACCTATGGAAAAGAGGGGTGCTAATTAGCCCAGAAATCCTGGAAATGAAATCAAGAAGTAGTTACAATCTATGGTAAAAAATTTTATTTTATTTTTTTTTATTTTTTTTGGTCAGACAGTACCCAATCCATCCAGCAGGAGAGGCAACTAAATCCACTGCAGAAGCTAAACCACAATAATGCAGACCAGATGAGGGCAGGGAGCCTTTAAAGAACAGTTCTGTTCCACAAGACTAATCCTGTCGGTATGGAAATGGTAAATTACATTCTACCAAAAGAAAAAACACAGCCGTCATGGGTTTAATGAAGGTGAGAGACGTGTCGCGACATGACAAACTAGAGTACAGTGCTGAAACAGTTCAACACACTGCAACAAAACGTTGGCTTGTTACCGAGCAGTTGTATACCTTCTTTGTGAATTAGTTACCCCTTTCATAACTTTAAATTTCAAAATCACATTTGCAGAGTTAAGGCATTACAAGAAAATCTATTGAATCTCCATCCATCCATCCATCCATCCATTTTCTGAACACCCTTCATCTCTATTGAATCTCTAGTGTCTAATTTCATGTCAACAACTTTGCAAAGTTTTCTTTTTACTTCAATTTAAGAGTTAAAAAAAAACAAAAAACAAAAACCAAAAAGAATCACTCAAAGCTGCTGCAGCTTTTTGTTGAAGCACACACCTCAGCTTCCAAAAACAATAAATAAAGTAGAAATAAAAATAGAAACATTCCATTCTGAATACAGAATATCAGAATGGAAATTATTAAGCTTATTTAAATTTATCATTCGATTAATTGATTATCTGTTTGTTAGAATAGGATTAGATGCATGTTTCATGTCAATGACATAAAAGCCAAATAAAAAGCGACATAACTGTTCAGACTGCAGATTGTTTTGAAAACAATCAGATGAGTATCCAAATTAGTACCAGATATGGAAATGGCACAGATTCAATTTTTTCAGAATCTGGCCATTCAGATTGCTGTGTAAAAGTCGAATATGGGTCGCATTTGGGCAAAAAAGCGGATTTGGGTTGAATTTGCCGGCTGTGTGAACGCAGCCTACGAGCCTCAGGCAAATGGCTCACCTTGGAGATCTTTGGGATCTTATTGGGGTCGATGGTCCTGCTGTTCTTTGTCATGGGCACAGTGCTCCAGGTTTCCTCTTTGCGGGATTCCCTCTGCTCTCGTGGATCTACGTCACCAAATAAACGCGGCACAAACAAGAAGAGAAAATTCAATTTTATCATGAATTTATTGATTATGTGAAATTGTACCTTTTATACAAAGGACATTCGAGGCGTTTTCCACAATTTCTGTCGCATATGATGAAATATTATAAGTCAGGTGACAGATGGGAGGCAGTGAGGGGGGGCTTCCTGTCTGCTGCTGAGCACAATGGGATTTCTGCAGGCTGTAAGGACAGGAAGCGTGCCTGCATGCCCACAAGGTTCCCGAGTCGATGTGTGACTAAGTTTTAAAGAGGATCCGACTACAGGACTGACCCGGCCGTCTCTTGCTGTCTTTGGAGAGCAGCTGCTGGTGAACCTTCCGCTGCTCTTCCTGCTCTTCAATCTTGGCCTCCTTGTGGATCTGCTCGATGGTCTTTGGGCCCGAGTCGGCTCTCCTCGACACCCAGTTGTGCTGTAGAGGAGACAGCACGACATTTAGCTCCAACGCATGATAAACAGCAGCTCAACATGATTAATACTCTAGAGCTGGAACGATTAATCGGATTAAACGTGACAAATCGACTACTGAAATAATCTTCAACTAATTTAGCATTCAATTAAATGTTAACAGCTGGCATATGCTCAAAAAAGGCCATTTTGCTGGAAGAACACAGTTATTAAGCCATACCTTCACAAAAAAAACCCATACATTTTGCACTTAAGATAAACGTCTAAGCATATTCTAGTCAGAAGTCAAGTATCATGGTTTTAGCTTCCCCTGGTTCAAATTCTATGAAAGAAAAATCATATTATAAACTTTTTGTATCAAATGAATCACCAGTTAACTGAAAAAAATAAAAATAAATCAACATTTGAATCCTATACTGCATTGATGTAAAGTCAAGGAGAGAGAACTGAGCTTTTTACATAACAATATTGGTATTTCTTAAGGTGCAGATGCCTCCTTTGCTATAAATGATCTAGTGAACACTAATGGATTGCTTTGTTATTGCATGTTAGGCAAAAAAAAAAAAAATTTTCGTATTAAATTAATTGTTTATTTGTGACTTCCAATGCATTTCTGATATTGTATAAAAAACGTTAAGTTAAGTGAATAAGACATTTTTTATCTGATTCATCAATTACTTGTCAGAATAATCAATAGATTAATCAATTTGTAAAATAATCATTAGTTGCATCCCTGATTAAAACCTGTTCAATGGCTGCCCAAAGTAGTAATCTTAATTTCTTAAATCATTAAACTGTTGATTATCCACAAATCAATCTAAAAAGTTGAAGAGTTTTTAGTAAAAGGCTTAAGAGACATAAATAATAATTTAAAAAATCTATGTGTTAAAACAAGCAGCAGTCACTGACTAACCAACCTGAGATTGTTGTTGAGTTTATAGGTATGGAAAAGTAAGTGTTAAAGCCCCTTTAATATAAGAGGATACAAACATACATCTTCTTTAATTTTTTATAAATTAATTCTGGCTGATAAAGCCATGTTCTAGTTACTCTTAATTAATGAAAATATTTCTTATTTTAATCATCAGTCAAAAATTTTGAATAGAAAACTCCCTAAATTTGCAGTCTGAGGACATAAACTGAAGGGTTGATAGGTTTTCCTCCTCAGGTTTTCCTCCTTAAGGTTTTCCTCCTTGTTCCTTCACATAAATTAGTTTATTACAGTCCATTTGCTTGCTTGTTTAATTTAACTGGGCCATGATTCAGGGTTTCTTCTCACGATTTCTTTTATGCAGTTACTGCACCACATAACTGGTTTAATCTTCCCAATGTTGTTCATCTTAAACATGACAGTAGACTCTGGATAAAAACCTATCATTCTTTTTAGAATACGATTGGGAGACTAATCAGTTTTTCTCGTAAAAGGAGTTGAAATTTGACTCCAAGGCTGATGGCATAAAACAGGTTCAGCACAACATGACCTGAACAGCCAAGATTGACATTCCAATAAGTGAGAAAAAAACTAGAAACAATGAAACAAACCTCTGTGGGAAAGAACACACCATGAAATCTAAACGAACGTATGAAACTTATCTATGAAACAAAAAATAAAGTACCAGAATGACACACTTACCAATCTTAGGTCTATAACATCCTGGAGCATAAACCGTATCCTAGACGATGTCTTCCGCTCCTTGACAATTTTTTCCATTTGGTTGAAATACTGATCCATGCGAGGCTGCAGAAGGAAAAAACAGTGTTAGGATGGTTTGAAATGAGCTTCTGTTTGATTAGGAAGATGATGCCAGAAAATAAAATCTTCTATGGATCTAATCCCAGGTACTGGATCTGAGTACCGACTGGGGAATTTCTGAAAAATCAGGATTGTGAATTCCTGATACTCGCTCTTTCTCCAGTGAGAATATTTTTCTCACTGGACACATTTTGCACTGCCCTTATTATAAACCCTCAATTATTTTTGCCATGGATCCCAAAACTGATTTACAATTTTTAAAGATTAGGATTTTTAATCAAACCTTGTTTTCTGCTGAGAATACAAGATTTTATTTTTTTTTTTTTTTATCTTTTACTTTTTACAATAATGATTTTATTATAATAATTATAATATTGCAATAAAGCTCCAGCCTCTTGTCATATAATCTGCTCTAGTCAGATATTCGGACTTAAACAATTGTCACTAAGTTTTATAATGTGCATTTTGGGCTGAATTATTAACAACCTATATCAAAACAGAGATAAAAAAAACTAACTCCTTTGCAGGAAAACTCCAGGAACAAAACATGAAATTACTGAATTCTGTTGCTGTTTGTGTCTGCTCAAGTTTATCTTTAGAGACAAGCGAAGAAGCTATGAGTCTTTCAGGTGACAGAGTAAACCTGGATTGGACAGCAGAAACTCCAGCTGAGATTAAATATTTTATCACTTTCAAGAAAAGGAAGAACAGGAGAGACTCCAGAAACTGGAACGACATAGGTGACTGTGTTGTTTGACTGCACTTTAAAACATACCGTATGTATGACATTTTTTTAAATAAAATTTTACAAAGGACCTGAACAGGACTCACTATCTCCTTTTGGCTGTTTTGAAATGACTGATCAGTATCTGAACAGAAAGTTCTGATCAGATCGTCATCAGCTCCTCCAAGAGCCATTAGCAAACACCTGGTGGAGCTTATCATACAAACTACTTCTCAGTTCAACACTCCAAAGAACAGATGCAAATAGGATAATGTGGGAGCATTGTTGTGGTGACGTGTTGAAGACGCCATGTTGGAAAGGGTAGGAGCTTCTTAAAGAGACAGAGGCCCAATTTTAAAGCATCTAATGCTGAAGTCACATTTCGTCTAAGATATCTGTGATATGTATATAAATATATAACCTTTTGATAACAGCTGAAGTTAACAGTTACTTGATTGTGCTATAAAATGGCACCAAGTGCCTAGAAAATACATAATACTACCCTTTAAAGTACCGACTAGTGTTTAGAAAAACCCTCATCACTCCAACATACAGAAGAATAGTTGTATAAATTAAACAGGCATGACAGAAAAATATTGGCACCATTTATTGACATTTGTCTAATTCATTTTTCTGTAACCTAGAAACACTTTTCAGAAGGAACACTGATGCATTAAAGCAGGCCTAATTCACATTTAGTTTCCATGCTGTTGAGAAGATAAAACCACATCCCAATGTAAATGGTACCCAACCACTGCTGGATCAAATCCTACCACAAACCTCACTTTTAGGTCTTTAAAACCTTAGGAGTCTAACATTCAAGCTGCAATAAAAACACCAATGGCACATCACGTCCAAAAGATTATAGGTGGCACAATGCAGTCTAGCTGTTTAGGAGTAAACTAATCCCAAATAAAAAGCTAACCTGACAGACAGAGAACAGTGTGTATTTTTGCTCTGTGTCCAACAGAGACGCTAGACATGTTTATAGGAACACGAGGTGCGTTTTTCCAATTGCCTTAGAATATTAAGTCTGTTAAACCGAGTTACTAACCTCCACACTGTAACTTTATAGTATTGCACTGACAAGTGGTTTCAGTCGAATGGTTTAACCCTGAAAGCTAGAGCAATCTAGTATATTTCTTTAAATCTCCTGCTGCTCACCTTGGCTTTTTCAAAGTCCAGGTCCTTCCCAATGGTGGTAAGCAGCCTGCACAGGCACTCTAAAGACTCCTCGTCGTGGTTCTTTAGCAGCTTGACCACGCAGTCATGCATGATGGCTTCGGTCAGCATCTTGAGCTTGAAGAGCTCGCCGATGAACTTGATGTTGCCGATGGAGCGATGCCTGGCCTTATCCTTGGCTTCCTCCAGCTCCTCCTGAAGCCGCTCGCGCTCTGTCGCCTGACGCAGAGAAGGACAAACATCAGCTCCAGTAGATGGAAGCAGAATAGAAAATGCCAATGAGAAGACAAACCAATGCAGCAGAGTCCAGCTCTTTCTGCTTCCTCTCAAACACCACGTCGTCTGCCTTGTCTTTCTCAAACTCCTTCTGGCAGCGATTTAGCAGCAGTTTACGAAAGTTTACAGTGGAGTTGGGTTTGTCTGTCATCTGCACTTTGAGCTGCATAGAAACAACAGATAAAAGTCAGATATGGGAAACCATTCGACTAAGACGCAATACTCTCTATTCTATTTGTTTTTTGCTATACACCTATGCTCGTTGATTAAACGCATTGCTTACTGTAGCTAGGCACCGACACATTTGTCCATAAGCCACAGAGAAGCTGGGCTCATCAATGGCCTTCTCAAAAACCAGGTCGATGACCCCTTTGAGCCTCTCCTCGGTATCGATAGTCAGATCGGTGACCTGCTTCATCAGCTGGTTGAACTTTTGTGGCGTCAGCTTGTTCAGGATGCTTCGTACCTTCCTGAAGAGCTCCTGCAGCAAAAAGAAAACAAAAATACCCATAAGGGAAGATTGAGTTCAGACATTAATGTAGCTTAGTGTTGAGCATGTCCTTTGTGTTTGAGTTGTTTGTGTTGTTTTGTTTTCCTGCCTGTGTTTTCTGCGCCTCTGGATCCTCTGGAAGGCCCTCCCTCTTCATGCCGGGCTTCCAGGCGTTCTCCGACTTCTTGAGCTGAACATCATCGTTGACGGGCACGTTGACGATGATCTTCCTGGGTGGAGGCCGGCGTGTGCCCATGTTCATCAGCTGTGGAGGCAGAAAACACAGGGGCAGGGCATTGATTGTACTGTTTATTGTGAAAAATTTGTCATAAGAATTGTGATTTATTGTGATCTAATGTTACGATAGATTACAGTTACTGTTCAAAAAAATTTACTAAAATTTTGTTTCACATTTTCTCCCGTTTTTTTCCACAAGAGCAACAATAAATATCAATAATAATATAATTAAATGAAGTGCAGTTTAGTGATTTAGATCACACTTCTTTAAGTATGTGACATCCTAAAGAAGTGTGAAAGTTTTTCAAGTACAACATTTATCCAGTCATCTGAAAAATTAGCAATAAATAGTTTTTATATGGTCACTTTTATTGTCATTACAATAGTACTACAAAATATTGTAATAAAATTCTAATTCTATAAAGGCGGTCAGTTTTCCTTTTGGTTTGTAGGTGAAAATTCTTTGAAAAAAGGTAGAAATCCACATTTTTCTTAAGATTTTATAACCTTTATTTTTCCTTCATAGCAAATTCATATATTTACCTGCTATTGTTGCTAAAAGAACATGCTTTTCTCACCCGGATTGTGTGGGATTTTATGAATGGCTATGGTCTGGGTTTCTGTGTGAGCATGTGTGTGGATGTGTGTGTGACTCACAGCTGCTCCTCGTCCTCCGGTCATCTGCCTCCCAAAATCGGCGAAAGCAGGTGTGAAATCCGGACCCCTGGAAATCACCCTGGAGTCCACTGCCCGAGATGGCAACTTGTTTTGGTTCATCTGCGTGACACAAAGCATACACACCGTTACACATTTGTGCACACGCCAGGCTGAGATAAACAGCAGGGGGCGCAGTGATCTTCTAACAAATCTGGCAACAGAGCAGAAGGGGCTCAGCATGCCCTGTGAGAGAGCGTGTGTGAATTTCCTCCTCAGTGATCCTCTATAGTTGACCTGCCATTAATGATGGGAAGATCAAAGCATTAGGGTTTGATTTATGATCAGCATTCTCTAAACTGATATTAAAATATACTTGGTGTGTTCAGAGAGACAATCACTACTTTGGAACCAGATGTGGTGGAATTGAAGAGGAGAAAAAGAAAAAAAGAAAAAAAGAAAAGTGGAGTGTGTGGGGGAGAACAAGTCAGACATTTCATCGTTCAGCTGTCCATGACTTCCTCTCTGAGCTTTTCCAGAAAAACTCGTCTCTCTCCCTGTGAGAAAAACGAAACTTTGGGACGGCACCAATCAACTGTTCACCGTTCTGTTTGAACAAAGTGGGGGAGGGGCATGTAATCCTAACGCTGCCAAGGGTGACATAATAGCAATGTGATTTTAATCAAAACAGCATTTCAGCGGGCCATATGCTCCACCCATACATAGACGTGGAACTGAGCAGCAAACCAAGCTGCTTCAACTTTGATCAAGACATTCTGACAAACTAAAACCACGTCCATGATGTTGTACTGAATAGATTAGATTAATTTAATAGATCACCCAAAGTGGAATCAGCACTACAGATTATGCTCATAATTAATTAGTTTATTCTTTATTGCTTCATCTTTAGACAAATTTATGACAAAGTCCCAGCACAAGCTTTCATAAGTGATCTTTTCTCCAACTAATAACCTGTAATTCAGATTAAATAACCATTTTAGATACATTTAAATAGATGAAGCTTCATAATAAAAAACTTAATTACTTCATTATTAATGTAGCTGATGGATAATAATTATCTACAGGAGATCCAGTTACATCATGAATTTCTCACGAACATGAGGAATTTTACTTGGCAAAGAGCTTCAGACAAAACGGAAAACTGCAGCAGACATATCTAAAGTATAAACCAACATTTTAATTTCTCAGAGAATTTGAAAACCCACCACCAAAAAACATATTTTTAAAACATTTCCTTTGGCCTTTGAGGCCTTTATTCAATAACAATTTGAACAAATTTGGAAAGATGGAGGAGCGAGAAACAGTTAGTAACTAAGCCACATGGCATCAAAGGAAAAAGGGATTTTCAATACAAATCCTACAAGTTACCAGTTACCTTCTGTGAACAATTAGCCAAAGTGGATGATTGCCAAAGAAGCTTACTGTATCCAGCAATAGTAATGGAAAGTTGAGTGGAGGAAAAGCTCAAAAGGGAATATGCATGACCTCTTAAGAGGACTGTTAAGTAAAATGTGTCGAACTAAATATGTTCTTTTTAAAAGAATAATCATATCTGCGTGAACTTACCTTGTCTAGCACCACATCACTGATTGGTGGGAGCCCCTCGGGTTTCTGTATGCACTGAGGCATGAACTGGAAGCCCAACAGGAAGTCTCTACCATACTGTCGCTTCCCACTCGGATCAGTGAGGTCTGGAAAACCAAGCGGGATCGAAACAGAAAAAACTCAACAGGCAAGTCAAAGAGTGTCTTTGCCGAAGACTGTCGCAAAAAAAATACAAATTTGTAGAAAATCTTGTCCGCTGAGACTTCTTACCGTCCACATCTTGAGGAGTCCCTGTGGAGTTCTCCTTGTCTCCAGGGGTGGCGCCACCGTCGCTGCTCTCTGTCTCAGAGGTGTGGCCTGCTCCGTTTCTTAGGGGTTCAGACTCCGCCTCGCCGTTCTCCTCAGAAACGCTGGACTTTTCGTCAGTATCGGGGCTGCTAGTGGGAGTGGCGGCTGAGGGGAAGACTGACGGCAAGGGCCCAGGGCTGCAGCTGAGGGGGGCCAACTGAAGGGCCTGGTCACCAGCAGGCGAGCAGACAAATTTGGGCTCCTCCTAAGTGGATACCAGATTCAGTCTTCAGATGCAGGTTTTCTCAAACTGCAGAAAAGATGCTGCTTTTCTGCAGTTTCCTCAACATCTTATTGGAGCATAAAATGGGAAAAACTAAACACTAAATTAGGGCTGGGTGATAAATTGATTATTGATTAATCAAATTTTTGGTTTTGGAGATATAATTTTTGGAAAATCTGGATAATGCTCTACTTCATAGTGGTGTCTGCTTTCTTAAGGCCACCATCTTGTTTGATAAGCATGTTTTACTGCTTCTATTTATTTGGACTTTGGATTCAGAACAAATCTAAGGCCAGATATAAGGGTCAGGTTGAGGTTTTTTGTTACAAGAATACAGTCAAAATAGTTGAACCATAAAGATGTAATATTAAAAGAACAAAAGTACCGAAGTAATTCTATGAGAAGAAATTGAGGACTGTTGAGTATTTTGTGAAGTGGTACTTTGCTTAGTTTTACAAGTAATACTTAGAAATACTTAATCTTTTAACATTGATGGCATGAAATTATCACCAGTAGCAGGACATTGAAACGATCCTGTTTGCAGGATGATCCATTTTTAAAAAAGGAACCACATGAACTGAGTCAGCCACGTCAGATTTGTCAAAGCTTTTTTTCCTCTTTTCTAATTTTATGATGTTTTTTCTGGTAGAATTGCATTTTTTCCTGCTAATACTGTGTCTATGTTCTTTACAGTTAAGTAAAAGAGTCAGCCTGACCCTGAAACTCTGTTGTACAACTCACAGAGAGAAACACTGAAATAAAAACCACTTTTAGAGGGATTTTTTTATTTATTTACTCATTTGTGAATCTATTTTAGGAAAAAAAATTAGAAATCTGCACTTTCATGAAAATTATTTTCCAATTTATATCACCCAGCCATATGATAAATCTGTTTCACATGAATGAAAAAATAATGACTTTTCAACAAAACAGCTGGATGATTACCACCCACATAAAAATCCAAGCAAAATAGACAGAAACCTGTATAGCCAATTTGGGTTTTTTAATTATGTCAAAACTAGTTTGACATATTTACTTTTGAATTTTAAGTTGTCAAAAAGTGTATGATAACCGTATGCTGTATGCCTTCTGTTAAGGTTTGCAGTGACACTGAGGAGGAAAGACCCTACTGGTTAACAAAACACTCCTCAGGTCTTAAGGATGTTGTAACTTCTAAAAAAACTTCAATCACCAAATGAACCAGAATCGCCTGCACATGCTTCTTTTTGCGTAGCCATTTGTATCATTTAGACAAAACTCTGAAACAGGCGGGAAACTGAACCAACAATAATCTAAGCCAGTGAGATGTGGTTCAGTTTGGAGCTTTTTGACTTGAAATAAACTCGTTACAGAACTTCTCCTAACGCCTGAAATAAGCAGCTTGAGGCAATTTGTTTCTGTTTGATGATGTGACAACAAGCCTTTGGGGAAACAGCCTTAAAAAAAGCACAAACAAATAGCTTAGAGAGGCTAACACAAGATGGTTAAAGATGGCTGATGTTGTCTTGCCGTATTTTTTTTGGACTATAACGACCGAATGTCGTTTCCGTCTGCCTTCCTTCTCCACATGTGGAAATATTTTTCTCTTGAGCTTTTGCCTACATTGTTTCTTTTCTTTCCCCTTTACTCACTCTGTCCCACTACATTGACACTTTCCACTACAAGAAAACCAAATACCAACATTTTGTTTAGTCACCAACTGTTTTGTTTCCAACAAACAGACCTCATCGTCCTTGTGAGGTGAATCTCCAGCACAGAATATTTCATTTGGTTTTCTCCAGGTCTTTGGTATAGCAGAAGAAGTCTGATTAACTGCAAGAAAACAGACAAGTGTTAATGTGCAATCAGAAAATGCATGTAAAGTAAATGTAAACATTTCATAGTGTGTAGCAATGGTTTGTCACATTTATTTCTGGTAAAAAGTTTCAATATCAGACAAAGATAACACAAGTTAATTTAAAAAGACATTTAAATAATTACCTCATTTATTAAGAAAAAAAGGTAATCAGAAACAACTTCCACGTATATGAAAAATTTACTCCAACCACCTCGAGTCACAGAATGCAATTAAGATGTCAGCGTGTGACTCAAACTTTGCCTGACAGAAAAGTCTTGTGAGAAAATAAAATAAAAATCTAAATAGAATACACAACATTAAATAGTTCTTGCAGGACAAAATTAAATTTCAGAACTATGATTAATGTATTTAAGGACAACTAATTTTGTAAAGAAAATATTTTAAGACATTTTTAGGCCTTCATTTTAGACGCATTCATTTAAACCTTTCTAAGGTTGCGGAGAAACCTTGTACTTTTGTTTGTTGTTCATTCAAACAAAGTGTCTAAAAAACAAACAAAAATCTATCTGATTATTTAAAACGTCAAAAATAGGACAAAAAAAGTAACAACACAAGAAATCTGTGTACTTGAAGTGTGCCCAACTTCTCCAAACAAAAAACCTCCAAAGTTGAACAGAAGAACATCCGTCTTGCTAGTTGAAAGTGAATCCTGTCACCTGTTGTAGGGCTCCTCCTGATCAGCGCCTGTTGCTGGGAATCCATTTTGCTCTCGCTTTGCGCCTCCATTCCTGCTCTGGAGATGAGGTCCTTTACGTCGAGGGTCTTGCTCGGCTCGTCTGCCTCTGCTGTGGCCTGCACAAGAGGCGGGAGGCCGGGGGGGAGCATGACTGGCAGGGATGGGAGGGGGCTGGAAGTAAGGGTGACAGGCACCACGGCGACAGGTGACAGAGGGGAGAGCACAGCAGCAATTGGCACCTCTGGCCTCATGTCAGTGGGCGCGCTTTCAGAGGAGGAGGCATCTCTGTAAGTGGGAGCAGAAGCCGGTGGGACAAGGGGGACTTCGAGAGCCACAGCGTCGAGCTCACTCCCTGAGTCGGCGAGGCCGTTCAAAGCCTTGGGGGCAGCTGACGGAGAAGCATCAAAAGTCTGCGGTGGTTCTGGAAGAGGTTTGTCCATGCTGGGCATATGAGGTGCTACCATGGGTGATTTGCTCTCTCCACCAGAGGAGGCGGCTGAGGCAGCGGGCTCCCTGGCTGAGGGACCGGCGCTGGGTGCTGTAGGTGGCGGAGCGGCTGTGGCGGCGGCGTGGAAGGGAAGCTCTGGCTCAACGGAGGAGGAGGGCTCAGACACGGAAACATCAGCCTCCAGTCTCTCTAGAGGGGCTTCAGGCTGCAGGAGCGCAGGAGAGGAAGACGTCTGGACGACTGGCTCCAGTTTTGGCAAATCCACTGAAGAAGAAAAAGAAATAAATGAAGCAGAAGGATACTAAACAGTGATAATATTATTCAGCGTAAACGCTGAACAGGGTTGGTACACATTTCCCACAGTAAACTTCAAGCATTTTTCAAAGTAAGTTTTCAAACGTTATCCAGCACCACACTCTGGAGATAAAACAACACAAATAACAACACTTTCAAATCACTATTGTAATCATTTAACCGATTAATGTTGTCTTGTCTCTTAATAAGGTCTAGTCTTGTAAAATATAACGGAATTTTATGTTTTGAAAATTTTCTCTCACACACCCTGTAGAACAAAGTACTAATTTAACAAAATAAATTTAAAAAAAATCCCTCAATTACAATAACTAATGTGTAACATATAAGACAACCTTCATTTAAATTAATAAGTCATTGAGTCATTGGAAATAACAAACATGCATTACATCAAACAAATTGGTTTGTGTAAAGGTTCATGGAATTCCTGTACAAATTAAATGCTTAAGTCACTTGATTCCTACATGGAGTTCTCTTTCAACATTCGTTTCGGTATCTCACTATGGGACACGACCCCAGCGCCTGTCCCCCAGAAGCTCTATTACATTACGCCAGTCTTGACTGGCCGGTAGAAGTGACGTCAGCTCCAGGAGGAGGCGCTTCCTCCCAGGATAAATACCTGACGACACGCAAGCAATCTTCAGTCTAACACCTCTTCTCGCTCCCAGAAGCAACTCTCAGACGACTAACGCGGTAACTATTGGGCTAGCTTAACTGTTCGCAGAGCGAGCTAACAACTCGGTCGCCGAACGCTTCTCAGTAGCTGTGCTTGGTTGTTCTGAGTTCTTCTACCGCTGGTCTGTCACCAAACAGCAGCAGCTGCAGCTAGTCTCCAAACTAGCTGCGCCCTTTGGCTTTGATTTTAACGGTTGATAGTCGCGAAGCTTGGACCCGTACTCACAATGGACAGGACCAAACTACCGACTAAAACATGCACGTGTGGCAACCTCATTGCTGGGGCAGATACCCATTCTGTCTGCGCTTCGTGTCTGGGGCCGCAACATGCCCAGGACGGGTTAGCGTCACCAGCGAGCTGTGAACATTGTGCACGGCTCTCTATTAAAACTCGTCGACGCAGGCTAGCACGCCAAGCTAGTTTGTCAGAGGCAGACCCTGTGCTGGGGGTATCCAATCCCCCTCCACCGGTTCTTGCCTCGACCGATGAGGGAGAGCTCCCTTTAGCTCAAGCTAGTTGGGGTGACCAGCTTGATGCTGTCGCACCGCTTCTTGACCTGGAGGAAGATGGAACCGACCTCCCGGTTTTCAGTGATTTTGCGGGCGCAGAATCTGACTCCGAGGTGGAATCCGTCAGTCTCGGGTCTGATGACTACGAGCAGGACGGCGAGACGTTCTCTATCCCGTTGGCTGCAAAGCCCACAGGAACTGGTGAAACCCGCTGCAGCGGCCCTCCAAACCCGACTGCATCGGACCTCCACGATGTCTGCAGAAGAGCAGCTGCAAAGCTGGGCATTGAATGGCCGGAAACCCCGGCCGAGACCACCACATCTCGGTATGAGGGGAAACGGCTTCCAAAAGCCAAATCTTCCACCAGACAGCTGCTGCCGGTTTTCCCGGAGTGCCTCGAGGAAGCAACCCGGTCCTGGAGTAATCCACTCACCGCCAAAAACCCCGTTCTGGGAGGGTCGGCGCTGGACTGGACCGGCGTGGAAGACAGCGGTTTTTTCCGCCTGCCTCCTGTTGAACCTCAGCTGGCATTTCACCTGCACCCCTCACAGAAATCGACCATGACTGCGGCAGGACCATCCCTCCCGTTCAAGGCCGAGTCGTTTCAGTCAGCTTTGAACGAAAAAAGCTACAAAGCAGTGGCAGCATCGGTTAAAGCCCTGAACGCCTCCTCTCTCCTCCTCGCTTATCAAGCAGAACTGCAGGAGCAGATGGCGGGTGCAGCAACCGCAGATCTGTGGGACGAGTTATGCGTGGTGACAGACCTCTGCCTCCGTCTCCACAGAAACGCTGTCCAGGCCTCAGGGCGAGCAATGGCTCTGATGGTCACTCAGGAAAGAGCCAGATGGTTGAATCTGTCCAGTCTCTCTCAAAGAGAGAAAAATCAGCTCCTCGACACTCCGGTGGACCCGAAGGGCTTATTCGGCCCCACCGTTGCAGCAATGCAAAAACGCTGCGAGGAGAAAAAGAAAGAAGGTGAAGCGCTGCAACTCTGTCTGCCCAGAAGAGCGCAGCCTCCTCCCTCTGCGGCACCTCGTCAAACGTTCGCTCAGGCGACAACTCGACCAGACCACCGCCGCCACCCTCAGCAGCAGTTGGCGGACCAAAGCCAGGGAAAGCCGATCGAGCTCAAGGGTGCCTGGGGAAGAAAGCCTTTCACGCCACCGGTGACTTCGGGAACCAAACCTCCGGCCACCGCTAGCGCGAAGAAAAAGAGGCGGGCTACCTAGGCAGCTCGCCCCGGGGTGGGAGAGCAGGCACTGCCAGACACCTGTTCCCCCCCCACCGGAAAACGTTCTGTCCCAGTTCGAGTTTGTGAAGCCACGTTCAGGGCAATTCAAACGGCCTGCAGAGCCAGCGTTGGAGCTCGCGGTTCAGAGCCGAACGAAGAGGAGAAAACTTACACATGGCCAGAGCTCAGTGGAGCCAGAGCTGTGGCCAGAAAGCACACACCAGTGCACAAACACACACCAGTGTTTGAAAACACAAATATCTCCCTTCACCACAAACTCAATAAAATTGTTCCCAGGCGCGCATCCAGGTCAGGAACCGAGGGCGCAGCCAAAACAAAGAAACATAATAAAAATGACATTAGGACAGAACGTGGCCGTGCAGCTGCACATGAGGCCAACAGGGGGAGCTCTTGCCCCACCTTTGGCGTACTCGGCAGCTTTGTCTCTGAAAGAGGAAGCTGGCCGACAGCAGCTACAGCTTACTCAGCAAGCACGGAACAATGCTTTCACAGAAGCACTTCCCAGCCCACTAGCGGGAAAAGTCCAGCTGTGGCGAGCGTGCGGGGCATCAAATTGGGTGATAAAGACTGTATCCAGAGGATACAGGCTCCAGTTTGGAACAGCTCCTCCCCGTTTCAAAGGTATAGTACAGTCATATGCCCGGGGGGAACACGCACGCATTTTGCAGGGGGAAATAATATCTCTGCTGAACAAAAACGCCATTCGGCTGGTCCCGCAGGAGCACAGCAGGGACGGCTTTTACTCCAGATATTTTCTCGTACCGAAAAAAGGCGGGGGTCTGCGGCCGATATTAGATCTGCGAGCTCTGAACGCATATCTGAGACGGTATACGTTCAGGATGCTGACACACGCAGCTCTGATACGGTTTGTCGTCGAGGAGAGTGGTTCATCTCAGTTGACTTGAAAGACGCATATTTTCACATCCCTATATACCCCCCTCACAGAAAATACCTCAGATTTGCCTTTCAGGGGAAGACGTACGAATATCTCGTACTTCCCTTTGGCCTCTCACTGAGCCCACGCGTGTTTGTGAAATGCACCGAGGCTGCAGTCGCACCTCTGAGGGAAAAGGGAATACGTCTGGCTACGTATATAGACGACTGGCTGATAGCAGCTCAGTCTCCGGGGGAACTTATGGCACACGCCACGATGCTGATATCACATCTGGCGGCTCTGGGTTTCACAATAAACTGGGAGAAGAGTATCCTAACCCCAGTACAAACAATAACTTTCATCGGGATGTCCCTGAATTCAGAGGAGTTCAGAGCACGCCTCTCAGCAGAACGATTGAAAGCCTTCCAGGCTTGTCTGGCAGTTTTTCGCAGAGGCGCTTTTCGTGAAATTCAGACTGTGTCACAGGCTGCTTGGTCTGATGGCGTCAGCACTGTCGGTCATCACGTTCGGCCGTTTGCACATGCGACCGTTTCAGCGGTGGGTAGCATCGCTCGATTTGAACGTAATACGCCATGCCCACCGGAAGGTGATCGTTTCCGGGACATGCGCACGCGCTCTGAGTCCGTGGAAACACACCGCTTTCCTGAACACCGGCGTTGCCATGGGAACCATCCTAACACGGAAGGTTGTTACCACGGATGCCTCGTTAATTGGTTGGGGAGCCACACACGAGGGCATGATGGTAAACGGTGTCTGGAGCTCACAAACAAGGACAGCTCACATAAACTGTCTGGAGCTCCTAGCTGTTATACTGGCTCTGAGACATTTTCTGCCCTCTATCAGAGGGCACCATGTTTTGGTCAGAACAGACAATACAACGGTGGTTGCATACATCAACAGGCAGGGAGGCCTGCGCTCACATCGTTTACACATGCTAGCACACAGACTGATAGTCTGGACCAGCTCACGCCTTCTGTCACTGAGAGCCACTCATGTGCCAGGGGTGATGAACAGGGGTGCAGATCTGCTGTCGAGAGGCAATCCCCGCTACAAGGAGTGGAGACTCCACAGCGAGGTTGTAACCCAAATATGGCAGCAGTACGGTCAGGCGGAGGTAGACCTCTTTGCATCAGAGGAAAACACTCAATGTCCGAGGTTTTTCTCCCTGACCGAGGAGGGTGCTCCGTTGGGCCTGGATGCTCTAGCACACGAGTGGCCTCCGGTTCTCCTGTACGCTTTTCCACCACTGGAACTGATTATTCCTACCCTCGCCAGGGTGCGAGAGAGGAAACATTCACTCATCCTGGTAGCTCCCCGTTGGCCGGGGAAGCACTGGTTAGCAGAGATTTTCCAGTCACTGCAGGGCGAGCCGTGGCGGCTCTTCGCAGGGATCTCCTAACACAGGCACGTGGAGAACTATTTCATCCTCATCCGGGCCTAGCTCTATGGGCCTGGCTTGTGAAAGGGTGAATCTGGCAGCCAGTGGGCTTCCCAGAACGTCATTGACACGATTCAGAGCGCTAGAGCGGTCTCGACTAAATAAGCGCATATGAGGGAAAATGGCGTGCATTTGAGGGTTGGTGCGCAAAAACCATGTTTAGCGCTATACAGAGCCCTGTGTCAGTTATTCTGACATTTCTACAAGAGCTGCTGGATAAAGGTTTGGCTTTTTCAACTGTCAAAGTATACTTGGCAGCTATTTCAGCTTGTCATGTAGGCTTTGGAGACAAGACAGTGGGGCAACATCCTCTGGTGTGCCAGTTCATGAAGGGTGCACGACGGCTCCGGCCGGTGTCCAAAAGCCTCACTCCTTCATGGGATTTACCGATGGTACTTGATGCCTTGTCACATGTACCTTTTGAACCTTTGGAGCAGGCTGAGCTTAAAGTGCTCTCGTTTAAGACAGCCTTGTTAGTCGCATTGGTTTCTGCCAAACGTGTGAGCGACATTCAAGCTTTTTCAGTAAACCCCTCCTGCATGCGGTTTACTGAGCAGAATCATAAGGTTTTACTGAAACCCAATCCGGCTTATATACCAAAGGTTTTTAACCCGGCCTTGCCATGCCGCCCTTTGGAGTTGATGGCTTTTTGCCCTCCACCGTTCTCCTCTCAGGAGCATGAAAGACTGCATACGCTCTGCCCCGTGCGAGCGCTTCAGATCTATGTGAAGAAAACAGCTGGTTTTCGCAAATCTGAGCAGCTGTTTGTGTCATGGGCTTCACCACATAAAGGGAAACCTCTAACAAAGCAACGCCTTTCCCATTGGGTAGTCGGAGCTATTGCTATGGCCTATCAGAGTAAAGGCCTTACACCCCCTGCAGGTCTACGAGCTCATTCCACTCGTGGCATGGCCTCATCCTGGGCACTGTTTCAGGGTATACCTTTGGAGGACATATGTGATGCTGCCAGCTGGGCAACTCCTCACACCTTCACTAGGTTCTATAGATTGGATGTCACGGCACCAACTCTGGCTCACACAGTTTTGGCCGTGGGATCCACACTTAGATAACTGCAGGATGCATCTTTTGGTCTTCGAGTAAGCTTATCTGGCAATACGGGAGTCGCCACATCCCATAGTGAGATACCGAAACGAATGTTGAAAGAGAACTTTAGGTTAAGTAATTAACCCCGCATCTCTGAAACATGAGTGAGGTATCTCCTGAATCACCCTCCTTGCCTGGAGCGAGGAAGAGGTGTGCTTAAAAGACTGAAGATTGCTTGCGTGTCGTCAGGTATTTATCCTGGGAGGAAGCGCCTCCTCCTGGAGCTGACGTCACTTCTACCGGCCAGTCAAGACTGGCGTAATGTAATAGAGCTTCTGGGGGACAGGCGCTGGGGTCGTGTCCCATAGTGAGATACCTCACTCATGTTTCAGAGAACCGGGGTTAATTACTTAACCTAAAGTTTTTTCTCCTGAAGATTTATTACAAAACTATATAGATTAAAGAGCAAGCAATTTCAAAGACTATGTACAGAAATCAAGCACTTTCCAAACCCTGTAAACATATCTTTGAAATTTAAGTATTTTCAAGAATTTCAAGTACTGATTGAACCCTGCTTAAGAAAACAAGAGGAAATGCTTTAAAATGTCTCCAGTTAAAGTGTTAAATTCCAGCTGAAACAGGAAGAAATATTTTGAATATGTCTGAATGTTCATTGTTCGGACCAAAGGTATAATTTTTGCGTCATTTTGTGTTTGAAGTAAAAATCATTTGAAGGATCATTTGAACTTATTAAAGCGTGGGATGTAGGAAGGAGGTTTTTTGGGCAGACCTGGCCCTGGTTTGGTGTCTGAAGCCCCGGTCGTTAGTGGCGGCTGCTGCATCTGCAGCGGCTCAAGCGCCAGGCCTCCGGGATGAGCCTGTTGCTGCTGAGGAGGCGGGGGCTGTGACTGCTGCTGCTCCGGAGTCTGGCTGCTGCTCGGGTGCTGTGAATTGAGGGAGAAATGAAAAGATAATGAGGGTGCAGCCATAAAGTCCATCAACACAGAAAACCAGAAAATAGAGGCATTGAAATGTAGGAAAGGAAACATACAAATACACAAGACCACAAGTGGTCTTGTAAAATAAGACAGCGGTGGAAGAGAAACATGATGGGGAGGATGATTGTGGGAGGACTGTAAAGAGAAGGATAAAAGCTTAGGACAATGAAAACATGGAGTGCAGGAAAGACGCTGTTAAGATCCCCAGGAAAACACGAAGAGAAAAAAGTCACTAACATTCCTCTTCAGAATCTAGACGGGAAATCCAATTTGAAATCAGTTTGTCTCATTTGTCTGAGGATTGTTCGCACAATCCAAGTTGCTCTAAGCAGCAAGTCAAACTAATTACATTTTCTTTCTGCAAGGATAGAGACATGCTGACTCAGGAAAGTCAGGGCTATCTGAGAGGATTCTGCAGGAGTTTACAGACTGATGCAATCTACTGTAGAAGGCAGGAAAAACAACCAGCAATGGGAAGAAAGCAGGTGAAAAACAGAGAGAGATGTTTTCAACATAACAAGGCCTTGATCCTCTTACTACATATCTTAATGTTCTACAGAGCCTTGTGAACACATACACCTCCTTTTTCAGATTATTTGTTGGGAAAATTGTTCAAACTGAATCATTTTCCTTCCTGTTTACAATCATGCATCTCTTTGTGTTACTCCATCACATAAGACCACATTGAAAACATTCAGATTTGTATTTACTACCCAACATATCTGCAAAATTTAAGGTGTAATAAATTTTTACTAATAAAATTACAACTCTTGGAATTATTGTAATAAATTACTAAGAAAGAACATCCTGTTTGTTCCTAAAATTAACTCATGGCCCTTCTCATTATGTGGATGTATTGTAGGTCTCCCAGAGTCTTAAATGAACCATACCTGTGGTGGTGTTGGGGTGGAGGAAGGGGGACCGACAGGAGGCGTTGAGTTCCTGCTCCCTGAGCCCCCTGCCAAAATCTCTGCTGTGATATCCTTACCGCCCTGATTTGGGTCGCGGATACAGATCTGTGAGGACAATGGCAGAAAAAAAGAAACAGGGACCTCACTAAAGTCTTAAAGTCTGAGGCCAAGCAGAAGGCAGACACAGTGAATGAGCCTCACCTAACCACCTTAACCGATTATTAGGTGATTAACTGATGAATCGTGATTAATGGATTTTACCAATCCATTAATCAATTAATTATGATTAATCAACTATTTAAATAATCAACAACTAAATTAGTAATCAATTAACCAATAACTGAATTATACAGACTGAAAAGAATGACAACTTTCAAAAAGAGCAACACACTCAATGTAGTAATTAAACCAAAAAAATATACATTTGCATTTAAGATTAAAATCTTCCTTATCTGCGAGTTTGTTCTACCAAAAACTCCTTTCACGGCTTTAGCTTCACCTGGTTCGACTTCTCTCCTAATAAGCACCTTTTGCTATCCAGTGATTAAATCGGACGATCAAAAAAAAATAATCACCAGATCAGCCCTACACTGTACTGATGTTAAGTCAAGCAGAAAAGGCTGAGCTTTTCACATATTAAAGTTGTAAATATTTTTTTAACTGAATACGCTTCCTTTACTACAAATGACCGAGTGTTCACTAAAGGAATGCTGGATATTGGTAAGTTTAAAAATGTTATTATTTGAAAAAGGAACTGTATTAGTTGTTTGCATTTTTTGTGTATTTCTAGCATTGCATAAAAAAAGAATAAAACATTTCCAGAATGCACCAATGTTGTTTTATCCAATTAATCATAAGAATAATTGATTATTAGAATAAATTTTAGCTGCAGCTCTATGGCTGTGTTCACACTGCAGCTTGAAGTGACCTAATTTCGATTTTTTGTCAGATCGGATTTTTTGTCATGGCCGTTCACACTTCCAAAAAATATGCAACTTGAATGTGTTCTCCAGTGTCACCGGGCAAACGTCCTGAAATACTGGTATTTCTGTTAGCAAGTGAATTGGTGACTTAATATGTACAAATGTCAAATACAAGATCTAGTAAAAGAACAGAAATCTGAAAAAAAAACTACTAAGATACTTACTGTTTTCTTCTCACGCCTGGCTGGTTGAGGTTGCTGTTGTGTAGGCACTATGATCGAGGGCGAGTGGGGAAACAGAGTCTGGCCAGGGTAGAAGGTTGGGCCCGCTGTAGGAACGGGAGCAGGGACAGAGGGTGAAACCGGAGGGTGATACCTGAGGGGATCTGAACCAGATTACAAGAAAAGAAAAGAACATTTTTAGTAAAAGCAAGGTTCTGGTTCCAGACTAAAGAGCTGATGTGGATTTATGCTAACGAGCGATTCTGATTTGAGATTGCATGTGCTTAATGACAGGTGAAAGACTCACGATATGGGTTGGAGTACTCCCCTGGTCCTGGACCGGGGTAGAAGGTGCCAGAACCAGGCGGCTGCACTGAATACTGCTGTGGCGGTCCCACATATTGTGTACTGGGCCGATACTGCAGGGAGTCAAGAGAAAGTGAGTGAAAATAACACACACACACAAAATGTGTTTTTATTTTTAAATTAGGTAAAAAAAAAAAAAAAACATGACTGATACTGAGTCTGCGACTATGTTCATGTTCAGCTTACACATCAAAATATATGTAGTTTATATCTTAATGACTTTTATTGATCATTAAAGTTGATCAATAATTTTAATGCACTGATATAATGTATAATTTTGCATGGTTTAATTTTCATTTATGTAGATATTTACATTGGGCTTTCACATTCAGTAAATATGATTAAAACTGAAAGATGTCAAATTAATTTCAACTGCACAAGGTATTAGTGAATCAATCTGAATCAAAATTGTAATTACTTTCGTTACATTTAAGAAAATGAAAGCAACATAAATAATGCTGAGTAGACCAGCAAGAACTGTTGAAAACATTCTGCCTGATTCACTTTTAAGCCAAACTAAACAGGAAAACTAGTTTTTGAAGGTTTGCATTTCACCTGTGGGATGTAGTACTGTGGAGCCTGTGGGGAAGGAAAAGGCATTGGGGCCATGGTCATCATGATGGGCTGATTGGTGGGGTAGACAGCCGCCGCAGGAGCCTGCGAACCCGGACGAATGGAGGGTGAGTTTGTCGGCATCGAGGCCCTCGCAGTCTGCATCTGAGTCCTTTGAAAAAACTGAGGGTAATATAAGAAAGACAGAAAAAAACAAGACATGTCAGTTGCTGACTTTTTCTATTCCAGGTGTCCAGATATTTTCTCCAATGGGGGCCTTTGTTTTAGTCAGCTCAAAAATGTCTCTTGGATTTTCAACATTAAAATCAGTTATTCTGATGAATGAAATGCAGAATAATACTTAGAAACATGCTTGCTGGCATTAATCTTTGATCTTCTAAATAAAAATATTGAATATGTTTTATTGATAAATAATTGTTTTCAGAAACTTGAGATCAAAAAATATTTTATAAAACAAGAGACCTAAAAAACACCAAAAAATTTTAAACCGAAGATAAGAAAAGAAAATCCGCAAGTTGTTACTGAAAACCTGAAGTGCCCATGGTAACAGTTTTATCAGTCAAAGCACAATCAAATAAATAAAAAGCACACAGTTTCAAAGTGGCTACCAGTCAAAAAGGATGGGACAAATACAGGTATTTGATTCCATTGGCACCTTTTTTTTTTACTCAAACCAAATCAAACATACAATGTGCACTTTTGACAACATGCACCTGGTGACCCACCTGGTGGCCACAAAGCTTTACTTGCGCCCCCACCAGCCTAAGCATTGTTTATTTATTTAGGTATTTTAAGATTGCCTTTTTTTAACACTTCATAGTTGGTGTTTAGGTATTGTTAATATCTTCTAGTAACACATAATTACCTAGTGATATTTTCAAATTTCCTGTCAACTTTAAACATTTTTATCTCAAAAACATGGTGGGCCATTGGATGACTGTCCTAGCATCCCTACCACTGGGGTTAGCAAGTTTTCCAAAGGAAACTCTGTGCACTAATTATGTAATTGGTTAAATGTATTCTGAATTTCAGTTTTAAATAAATAAATAAATAAATAAATCAACATCTTTGCCAAAAATAATATTCTCTCTGCAAACCACAAGTACCCATTTCTGTGCACAGGTATTGCCACCAAAATTATATTTTTAGAAATCTTCGAAACATTTTTTGCCTTTTATCAGTTTGCCTCAGATGTGCTAAAACAGAAATGACTGCAAATACAGCAACAGTGACTTCTGTAAAGGACGTCACAATGAAGTCCTTAAAATCAGGTAATTCTGTGAGAAAACAACAATCAAAGAAAAAAATAAAATAAAAAGAAGGCCGCTAGGCCAAACTTGGAATATTTGACCGCAGTCAAATTATCCCACAAGTGTAGGACACAGGAATAAGCAAGGTTGTGAAACTGTCTAAAAATACCCAAGAGTGAAATCACCTTTCACATAATATAATGGTCTGAGTGGTTTAATTGTAAATAGTTGTGGGGAAAATGTGGGAAATGAACAGTAAACTGTTCATTAACAGCCACCTAAAGACATTCTCAGTTAAATTCTCTGGAAAACTGTTGGCTAAGCAACAAATGGTGAAAAGACAAAAACAACTTTATAAGACTGGCTGAAAACAAAGAGGGAAACTAAAATAGACCTTTATGCAACACAGAAACCACTTAAACTTGCTCAATACAACACAATTCAGAAATGTCACTGAAAATATTTTGACAGGAAGAAAACACAAAGAAAGAAAACGCTTACGAAGGGAATATGCCGCATCTCTCATATTAGGCATGCAATTTATTTCATTGTGCAAGCTCATTAAAGATGAGTAATGAATGGAGCCAATTTGACACACTTAAAAGTGTCAAAAGAGTCCTCTAGTGGCACTCTAAAGGACATTAGAGAATAAAACGATAATAACAAGCCTCCACACTCTGTGTTTACTACAGCAAAGATGGAGGAGGGGTAGGGGAGGTGCACAGGATTAAAAGTTAAGAGGGACAGGATCATTTCAGGATGATCTTCATGCCATGCATCTCTGCAGAGACTCGACACAGAGGGATGTTAGTGTTACCTGGATGGGCCTGAATCCTCCCTTGGGGTTTGAAAGCAGTAAAGAAAGAGAAGCCAGTAGGAGGATAAACTGGTGAGATTTAAACATCCACACACAAACAGAAAGCTGATCATCTTCTTCCACTTGACACACATATTCATTATGATTCATTAGCCACTTTAACCAGCATTCAATGACAGAGGAAATCTAAGGTTTAGCTACCGTAGGACACAACAATGCAGGTTTGACAACCCTAACTTTTTCACAGAATCATATTAAACCATGGAGATTGTCACAGGTGAGAAATTCTCCTTACTCAACATATAAAGATTTAACAGTGGTGACTCACCTGGTAGCTTAGTATAGACTAAAAAACTTCTGCACCGCCAGACTATCTCATCTATGGATATTGCCTCACTTTCATCTTATTCATGCAGCATCAATTCACAAGTCACCTTAAAAACGCAACATCCGGTTTGATTCAACAGTCTTTACCTGTAAGTTGTTTTATAGATGGAAAGTGTCTGTCAATCAAACTGTTGAGTCTGTTTTTTTTTTACTGCCCAGACTGCCATAAAAATTAATTTGTCCTGATTTGATCATTGAGGGAGTGTGTTACTCATTAATCCTTGAGCAAAAGTCTTAACTCTGAGCTTGTAACTTGACAGTCATTGATGTTGAGCTTGCAGTGTTTCAATATTTTCTATAAAAGCAGGAAATTTTGTCCTTTTAGCATCTCATTTTAATTTATTTCCAATTGAAACGGAAGCATTAGTGGATTTCAATTTCCCAATTTTTCATTAAAAACTAATTAAGTACAACAGATTTAAGCAATCACTCTTTAGGTCAGCCTCTTAAAAAAGACAATGAAAAAGAGAAAAAAAGATTAGATTCTAACTTTCTACCCTGGCAGCTGGCTAAATTCTCAGAATGCTTGCTAAATTCTCAGAATGCTTGCTGTGAACTCTTTCATGATGTAACCTGTTCACAACATGTTTACTGCTGAACCACAGACCCATTTAGAACTCAACACCACTAAGGCCTTGCTGCCAAAAAACGCTTTTCCCAGTTTGTGCATGACTTACTTATTTGGAGCATGCACAAGTGTAAACCTGTTCAAGTTAATTTCTGGTTCACAATTGCAAATAGAATAACAAACATATAATTTAACAACCTGTTGGTGTAGTTTGTGCTTAAGCTTGGTGTTAGAGGTCAAAGTTAGAGGTGAGGGTAATCTTCAGGGCATGAAAGTCAATTTATGAACAATTATGGGAAAGTGCTGGGGCTTGAATATAGCGGAGCCTAAGAATGCCAACCGCAGATGAATACATCTCCACAAATGAATAAATCTTCATGTATTTACACAAGAGATGCACCATTTTGGGTAAATATCAATATCCAATATATTGTCATTAAGGGCAATAACCATTACACACATCTCTAATAATTCATCAGCATCGGCCGATGTCATTTTTTAACATATCGGTCCAATAAGTAAACTGGGTCAATTAACAGTATATATTTATTTCCATCCTGTTGCCATTTGTGTTATGGGACTGATACCAATATGTCAAATAAAAAACTTTTTTTTGTTGTTGTTTTTGCACCCTCTCTTTGAAAAGCCACTTAGTGTTTCACAAGTACTTTTCTTTTCTGAAATCACACTCTCCTTGTACTTCATCTTCTCTTAAACTGACATTTTTTTCACCCTAGCCAGCTGCAAACTTTACTCCAACAATTTGGAGTTTAGTTTGGAGTCATAATCAAACTTATAGCCTGATTATGACTTACAATCATCAGCACATTTGCTGACTCAACTAAACTTCTTTTGCTGATATCAACTCTCAAAAGGCTTAAATGCGCCTCCACAAGCCTCCACTTTAATAGTTGAGACAAAGTGCAAAACTCAATATTATTATTTATTCCTCACCTATTGCTAAAAACATCTACCTGATAATGTCTACTCGCCTCTGCAAAGCTTCATTTAGACTAGTGGTCCCCAACCACCGGGCCGCGGACCAATTGGTACCAGGCCGCGCAAGAAATAATTAAATATGTCCGTTCTATGTATTGAGTCTGGAGGAGCTATTATTTTGAAAATCCTAAACCGGATGCTGACGGTTACGTTTTGCGCGCCAACATGCAGCAGAATGAGTAAGAAACAACGTCGGTCTTGGTCCTCACAACATGCACCCCCCATGTCAATAAAGTGCAAATCTGTTAGTGCATGTGAGCAACGAAATGTTTTAGCCAGCCTTAGTGGTATAAAAGCCATCTCTTGAGTCAAATGTTTCCTAAGTGATTGGAAATCATAGCAAACACTGGTCATTATGGCCTGTGGTGTTGCCAGTTCAAATAAAAATACTGAAAGCATAACCAACAAAGAAGAACCTTTTATAGAAGAAATACTACTAATAAAACCACTTACTGAAAAACAGAGGTAGTTTGTTTTTGTGGTGAAATAACCTCTGACTTAGATCTTCTTCCTCAAAGAAACCGACACAGATGTCATGCTTCAAATCCATAAAAGTTCAAACAGAGTATTTTGGCCAAATCAATTTTCTCATATTAAAGCTTCCTTTTCTGTGCATCGAGAGTGTTTCAGGAGAACAATAGCTGTTTTCTCTGTGAGTATAAAGAGCGACTGTTCGGCTTCATCTGCTTTCCAATTCCACTTCCGTGGTGGCACAAGAAATCTCAGAGCCAGTTTGTGACAGCCAGAGCATGCACTCCAGTGTGTGTACATACACACTATCGCCAACGAACACACCCGTTACGCTTTGACACCATACTATTAATAGTCTACTTAAAATGTGTCCAAAGAGAAGCATCCAGGAGGTGAGGATGTTACAAAGTGAGTTATACGGCAGCCGTTAATTCAGAGCACAATGAATAAACGCATCAGTCTCATGGCAAGCTGCTGTGTGAATCAACACACACAAAGCAAACTCAAAGCCACATGAAATAAATGTCAACACCAAGACAGGTTTAAGACTCTTTCCATCCTCTAGGTAACACACAAACATCGTAAACATTGACCTGTCAGACACAAACGTCAATTTGCCCTTCAAAGTCCACAGATGTTTGTTCTGCATGTGTCAGCTGTCCAGTTTCTGACTTCCTAAAGTGTTGGTCAGGAAAACTGACCTGCACTGAGGCAGGTAAACACAATCATTCATAGATATACTCCAAATTACTTCCTACCTGACCAGCAGTGACTTTATAATAACACAAATAAAAAATAATTGTCAACAGGGGTTAATTCTTCTAAAAGTAGTGAGAGGTGATTATGTAATTTGCTATTGTTTGGTGTCTAATTTTTTTCTAATTTGTAGTTTTAAAGAAATCAATGGCCAAAAGACCAATAAACAGCAGTCTTAGTATTTACATACGGATAAAATCAAAGTCTCATGAAGATTGCACCAGATTTTCTCAATGCAAGCACTCAACTAACACAGTTCTCATGTCTATCTTCATGTGTGGGATCAGATTATTGTTAAAACAGGTTTAACGGCATTATGTCTGAATTTTATGAAAGTAAAGGACATTTTACAGGTTCACACTTTAAATTAATCTCCTTATGTATTTAGTGAACTGACAAAATTATGCTTGAGAGAGCAGAGTGAGTCAGCTGTTCAATGTAAAGTCTCCAAACATGGAGAAACAGCATCCAGCTTCTAGATTTCTATGCACCACAAATCTGGAACAAACTTCCAGAAAACTGCAAAACAGCTGAAACACTGAGTTTCCTTAAATCTGGAATAAAAACGCAGCTCTTTAGAGTTGCTTTTGAAAACTAATCATGAAACATTAATCAATAATCTGATGGGCAAAATGTAATGTTGTTGACTGTGTGTTCTAAGACTTTGTATTTTTGTTTTTTTATGATGTAAAGCACTCTGAAAGGCCTTACTGCTGAAAGGCGCTATACAAATAAAAATTAATTGATTGATAAATTCATAATTGCCAGAAATGTTATTTTAGGTCTTTTGAAGATTTATTTGAACAATACATTTTTAAGAGTAGAATAATTATGCAATATATTTTTTAAAAAGGTGCATATAGAATGAAAATTAACTATACACAAACTCCCACACTAGTATTTGCTTCCTGTACCCATCAATAACTGGTGCGATTCTATCTAGCTGTTTGACTAGAAAGGCTAATATGGCTTCCTTTGCTGGAACAGACAGTTAACTAGATGCCATACATTCTTAGTGGTTTGGGTTGAGGTTGACGCGCTACAACAACCCCACATCATGATTCTACTACCAGTGTGCTTAACAGTTGGTAACATTTTCTTTGGCTTGAAAATCTGTACTTGAATTTTCCAAACATCCATCTCACCATCACAAATTTGAGGTCAAAATACTCTCAATTCATGACAACATTAATCTGTGACACTGGTGTTCTGAAAGATCTAGCTAAAGTCAGGCTTCAGCTTTTTTAGGTTATTGGGTTATTCCCAAACATCCTCAGAAATTTTCTCTCACCTTAAGGTGATCGTTTGGTTCTTCTATATCTTTGCAATGTAGAGAGTTTTCACATAAGTACTACTTAATTTATACTAGTGTAAGACTCGTGGGTGTCATAACTCCAATTTTTACTTCTAAATACCAGGGCTTTAATGAATCAATTTCAAATATTATATAAAAAAGGGTTAACTAAAAAAATCTGCAGAATGTGCCAATGTTTTTATCTGATTAATCATCAGAATAATCGACAAAGTAATCAATAACTAGAAACCACTAGCAGCTGCCCTAGTTTATTCTGCTACTTCTGGAATTCACAGCTGTTAAAGTTTTCACACCGTCAAACATTCCAACAAGGGAGTACACATTTCAGTCATCTGTTTAAAATAATATCATTTTAAATCAGGTGGAATCTTTGCCAAGATATTCCTCTAATGAGGTTGACCGCAGACATAACTAGAACAGCTGATGCCCAGAAATCAGGCATCAGAATTTGCACATAACTTTGGATATTAAAGTTGAAATCAGTAGTTTTTACATAATCCATAAACGTCTTCTTAATAAAAAACACCTGAGCATGTATAGAAACAAAATTTTGAGTACAATTCAGTCCAGTAATTTAGCAACAGGCTTCTGGAAAACAATTATATCTAAAACCGATCTCCATCTTGAATAATTCCTTAAGGGATCCAAGCAGAATACGACACTGAAATCCTAAAATAATAACTCATTGCAGTACTACTGAGTTCTAAGAGCACAAAACGCAAATCAATATAAAGTTAATGTAATGAGGAGCATAAATATAAAAATTAAAAGCAATATTTTTCAACAAGTGTACAGCAACGTATTTAAGGGAGTTCAAGCCAGGTAAAGATTGGCATGATTATATGCAGAGATGGAGAGAACTAAAGTCAGTCTAGATGTAAAAATAAAAACAAAAAACACCCAAACACAGTCATAGCTCACTGGCACACCCTTTCATAGGGTTCCAATGTACTTAAAACGTTTTAAACCTGTATTTTTTAAGCACAAGCAGACCCTCCACAAAAAGCTCTTTTGCCATCAGGGACCAACACACTGCTTTGATGATGATGATGCAAAAGAGGGATGCAGGAGGGGAGTCCAGCAGGGGTAAATTACCTGATGGTGGGTTGGTCGAGGGCCCGTAGCAAACTGGTGGGGGAGGGAGGAGAGGTCCAGCAAGGAGAGTGAAGCAGTGATGGCAAAGCGAGGAGAATAGAGAGCAGAAGAGACACAGATACAGTTTAGGATGAGCGATGGAGGCAGAGGCTTCAAAATACAATAAAAATACCACAGAGCAAAGCTTTAAACACACATGGCACAAGACATATGACACGACTTCAGTAATACAAAATCTACTGAATGCATTGGTATAGGCTCAGGAGGGATAATAATATGTAAACAAAACATCAAGGTTTTATACTGTAATGATGCTTCCAGAAAATTTCAATCAGAAACTTAAAAACATATGCCTTGATCATTTTAATTTAATGTCTCTAATAATACATGTAAAGTTATTTTAAATTTTGGTGAGAAGATCTGTAGAAGAGTGAAAAAAAAACTAAAATCAGTGAGCGTGTTTCATGTATGCAGGAGGAAGATTTTAAAATCAGTTTGTTATAAATATTTAACCAAGTTCTGACAGTTCTGATCGTTTTGGACACAGATTTATTTCAAGACTCAAATCAAAATTACATCTTAAATATTGAGAGAAAATACTAATTTAATATTAATATTTGAAATGAAAAGGGAAAAAAACTATTTTCTTAAACACTACGAAGGGGTGTAAAGAAAAAGATTTTTTTAAGTAGACTATTTATTTAGCCATACAACCTGTTTTGTTTGCAACTTTGTATTACCAACAGACATGCTAATACTCATGCGTCATGTGTCAGAAAATGTGTCATTAAAGGAGTGGTGGGTAGCGCCAGGGATACAGAATAATATAGAAAAATCACATTCCAAATAGTCCTTCTGCACTGCTGACATTGTGCACATAGATAAAAGAACATATTGTGCAGCGCTAGGTGAGGCTCCTCTGGTGGCCAAGTCTGGACTCTTAGCATTTCTTTTTTTTTTCTCTGCCAGGGGGTCTTTTGTGGGCTCTAGTGTCCCTTATTCGAGAGTACGCTGACAGGAAAGGGGGAAGGAGAGGGAGGAAGACATACGGCAAACGTCGGCCGGGTCCAGGAATCGAACCCACGACCGCCGCGTTGAGGACTGAAGGTTCCAAATGTGCGTCGCGCTATCCCCTACGCCACCACAGCATGCCTGACTCTTAGCATTTCTAAACATACTTTTTTTTGCTTAAACAAGGACAAGCATTTGGAGGAATTCTCCTCCTTTGGTGCTGCCAGTCAGCTGGCAGCAGCAGGTCAGGTATGATGTTCACTCTGCAATTAGTGACACCAGATAAAAGCCAGCACTGCCTCTGGGATGTCATTTAAAGGAACTTAAACACAGGACGGTGCATGAAGCACATATTTAGCACTTTTGAGAAAGTGCCTGTCTAAAGTTGGTATACAGTGAAATTGGTCCATTCCTAGCTTACATTATATTACACACTAGAAACGCTCACGAAAAAAAAAGAAAAAACAAAGTGGCCTTGGAAAATGACAGTTGCGAAAAAATAAATCTGGGGGAAATGTGTCTCGTAGTAGAAATGTATCTTAAGTACACTGGCCCTAATTTAAATCAAGCTGTCAAAAATGAATGTAAAAAACAAAATCTGCCATAATCCAAACACTGACAGTACATAAATAGTTTAATCCTTTTAATTTAGAATTGATGTTTTAATATGCACAGCAGAGACTGCTGTGTGTGGAGTTATATAGCGGTTAACATGAAAGATAAAAAATGACACCAGCATAAACTCATTTCCTGTGTGTCATCAGTGATAAGAACACCCACAAGGAGCTCATTAGGAAAAATACAGCCTCATTGAATTATTACAACTGTGTTAAGTACCTTGGCAGTCCAATCAGACAACAAAGAATCTCCGAGTGGCTTCTAGACTCAAGTTGTTTTTTTTCTTCCCCCCCCCATTCCCTCCATTCACAGATGCCCGACTTCAAATAGAATCAGAATAGAGCTTAAATTGTCAGAGGTGAGTCAGCTGGAAGTGTGGAAGCAGAGAGAAACTCACCGGGCGACTCTGTGGCTGTGCATTCATTGGCTGTGTTTGGGGAGAATACACTAAAGGAGTGGAGCCGGCGTTTTGCCCAGTGTTGTATGGTGACTGTCAAAAGAAGAAAGCAGGCGCAAACAGGTGAGAATTCAATACAGGCTATAAAATGTAGAGCAAATCAATCATGGCATTTCACACCATACAGGAAGTAAATACTAGAATAACACAACCACTGGCAGTGCAGGTTTGTGGGGAAAAGTGGTTTTCAGTTGAAGCTTAAGTACTCGGCAAAGATAATTGGTACCCTGAAGGACTCCCAATCCTGTGTTGTTTTATACTCAATCTAATGCGGCACAGGATGGCTTAGGCTGATCTGCCATCCTTTAAGCTGCTGTCGCGGTGCTTATGATAATTGTAGTTTGTTCTAGCTGACTCGACTATTTATAGAATGCTGGTGAGAGACATCAGCTGCTTTTTGGTGAGGCAGTGGGCCAGTAGGCTATGACAGTAAAGAGGAACAACTGGATTCCTCACAAGTCGAGTCACTCGCTTCCAGAGACGCTGAGTCACGGTGCCGGGATTTATGCAAAGTAAGAGCTGCAGGGTTAACGCAGGTGCCAGCAGTTCAACGTCACTGTCTGACAGTGTTTATGTCTTTGGGATTCATAAACTGACCTTTTATGTTGGTAATTTTACCCCAGTGGAGGTAATGCATGACTCACTAGAGGGGGCGAGCGGTGAGTATTTTATCTAAGAACCCACACATTCATGCTCTGTCACTCCAAATTTAGTTACGGTCCAATCTTATCTCAGTTATGCATTCATTGATCTCGCCACAGCTACACAGAAAGAAACTCCCGGCAAATTCATACAAAAAACAACATTCAAAAGGAAAATTAGTCAGAAAAATCACTGGGGTTTTGACAATAACTATACAGAACCTATGAAACCAATATTGTACACACACACACACACACAAGCATTTATTTTATTTCTTATTTTTAAATTATATAAATTACCATTTGTCAGGAAATAAAGATTTCTAATAGAGCACAAACATTTGTTAATTCAAATGATTATGCCTTACAGCTAATGACAAATCTAAACATGGAGAATTTTAAAACTGAAATGCTGACCTACTCAAAAGCAATATATCCTCTTGTCCTACTTTATATAATGTTAAGCATATCACAGAAGCAATCAACCTTTAACTCTGTGGAGTGTTAAGGAAGCCCAGATCTGGTTTAATGGCTGATTCAGCTCATCTGCATTGCTGGCTCTGGTTCGCCATCTTCCTCTTGATAATACCCTAAAGAGTCTTTATGGTGTTTGGGTTGCCCAGATCCAGCACAGGGATCATTAAGCCAAGTAATGCAACTTTTGGCTTTGTCAGCAGGTGCCAAGTACCACTCGAAACGAAACCAGCATCTTTATAATGCTCTTCAGCAGAAGTAAAGGAAATGCTTTGAAATTTTCTGGTAGATGACTGTGCAGACTTTGGATTTGATAAAAACACAGAAGAATAACAGCAGCAGATGGCACAGCTCCCTAAATCATCACAGCCAGTGGAAATGGCGCATTGGACCTCAAGCAACTTAGATCTTTTTCCAAGTTGGACTGAGAGATATGGTTTGGAAAAATATCACAATATAAGTTGATATTGATAATTAGTGATTAGGTTTTGTTTTAAATAAATGAAATACTGTCAAACTGGTGATGCGACATTTCCCGTTTTATCCAAGGTTTCCTCTCGAGACATTATAGTCATTTTCTCCCTTCATTCTATGCTGCTGTTATTGACTTTTAAGCAGCTATGAGGCACTGTGGCAAAACTTGAAACAGCTGCCTTGCAAGTTACTCAGGTTGCTGGTCGATGCCACCAACTTTGTTTAGCTTGCTGAGAGAAGTTGAGCATCTAAAGCTTTTCCTCATCCTACAATCCCCAGAATGCTGTGCGGTTCTGGATCAGAGTTCAGTTAAATTATTACACAATCTAGCAAAAGTATATATTGTTATTGACTAGTTGTCCTGTCCTATTGGGTCCAGACCACTGAACAATCGGGTTCTTTAGAAATAATCTTTTGTGCCTTACCTTCTTTGTGAAGGGTATCAATGACTGTCAACTGTCAATCCAGCACTTTTTCCCCATGGTAACATAAACCATAACATGGTATGAAATCTCTATATCAAACTAATCTTTATTGGTCTTATGTAATAATCTAATTTTCTTACACTGAATTTTGGTCTATCATTTGGTATAAGCCATAGTTAGCAAAATAAACACTTGTAATATATCAGAGTTCGTGTAGTTAATCTTGATTTTATGATGTTGTTGAGATCTTCAGAGTTGCAGTTCTCTCTAACATTGTTAGTTATTGTGTGCGAACATAAAAGTGTTTCTAACTATACTTAGAACAAATGTGTCAGAATTGAGGTGCAAGAAATCAGCTGAAAATATTGGTGTTTAAAATATATGATAACTTTCTTTTGAAATGCTATTTTCTGAATCATTTAGAATTCTGAAAGTCCTTTTGGGTGATGTCAAATTTGGGTGACGATATCACACAAATTTAAGCCAATAGTAACAGATGTGCTTCTGTCAATCAGATTTCTCAGTTCAGGCATGTGCCAAAATATTTGCAATATGTGAAAGTCATTAGAGTTGAGAAGGCTGAACATGCAGTCATGCTCAGCACAGCAGAGCATGACTGAGTGGGGCTTTATGATTTTATACTACGACATTAAATCAGTGCACTCATGCACATGATTCTAAACTAGAAAAGAAAAACAATGAGAAAGAAAAAAGAACAAAAAAACAAATGTGAAAAAAAATTTTAAGGCAAAAAATATTATTCGCATATTCCATCTAATATCTAAGTAGAATTTAAAATATTTACTTTTTTTTTTCATCTTGCAATTTGAAATTTTCTGAGCCAGAATACTAAGCTCCGCCCTCAACCGACCTAGAAAATTCCATGTGGCTGTAAGTCTCACAAACAAAGCCTCGCGGCGCGTTGTTTCTAAGTAAACATGGCGTCTTCCACTTCGACTGATTCTCTGCAGTGTATTTCTGACTCAATTACTGCATCATTTCTACCGGATTTTCACAATATATCAGCTACTACAATGGACAGAGGAACTAAGAAGTTCATGTCATCTTTTTTGAGATCAAGGTGTTTGAGCCACGCGATGCCTCCAACATTGTGCACGTCACAGCAAAATGCTTTCACTCGATGAGGAAAACGGCAGATCTTCACACCCTCTACATCAATATAGCTGTGGCCAAGATCACTGATGCCTATTGTTCTTGCAAGGCTGGGTAAGTTGGGCATTCATCGTTTTGTAGGCTACTTTTGAAATCAGTGGGTGATTCCTGTGGTTTGTCGGCAAATGTTTGAGTGTGCCTAGGCCCGATACTTGGTGGGAAGCGTGTTTGTGAGACGGCCACACATGTGACTACGTAGAATGGGCATCAGCCAAAGAAAAGCGGCCCCTGTGGTAAGGTCCATGCAACCTAAGAGTTTTCAGGATTCCAGCACATTTGTTCTCCAGACTCAAATCTTGAAAATCGAAACAATCAAGCTTGTTTTATTGTATAATTAATTGATTTATTGCAACAAGCTTATCCTTGGTTTGTTATTAAGCATTTTAAAAGATTTTTTTTTCTACAAGTTTATGAAATAATACCAGTGACCAAAACTCAAATATGGAATAGTCAAAGTCCACACATTAGGATTTGATTTTCGCTGTATTGCAAAATGACTTGGGCAATAGGAATTAGGAATATATTTTTCCATACTACCAGTAATCTTTTTAGCTATACCTATCCTTAAATAACAGATTCCATCCTTTCCAGACAACTGGGAGCCCTATGTTAAATAACAATGCTAACAACTGATCCTCCGACCCCTAACATCCAAAGTCACAGACAGAAAAAAAGGATGAATGAAGAGACTGACAGAAAGATGGAAAGAGGATGACGGCGGTCGCAGTAACAAACTCACCCCTCCGCCTGCCTCCCAGCCCTTAGGGTAGCGATATGGGGAAGCTGTGGGTACTGATACCTGAGAGAGCGCTGGGGAGTGGGCATGTCCAGGCGGGGTTCCCGCCAAGTTAGGGTGTCCCTTTGTGATGTCGTGAGCTGCGTAAGCGGGACCAGCGTGTCTGGGTACCTGTGAGGCATAAAGCAGAGTTGTTAGCCGGCTTCGCAAAATGAGATGTGACATAGGTATGCAGAGTGGGATCAGCAGTGGCGGGACTCGACAGGTGACTAGTCCTCCCCTCCTACTGAAGAGTGTAAATTAAGCACTCAAGGTGAAGAATTGCTCCCAGTGTGTGTGCGGAGGTGAAGACCTGCAGTCAATGAAGATGCTGTGGTTTGATGAGAGACTGGCACAGTGGGCTGCACAAGTCCACAGCCCAGACTGTGTAGTGAGAGGACACAGACCTCAGATGGTTGAATAATTATATTACAACCCTACTCATCTGTAACAGATTGATAACTCCTGGTGCAATAAATGCACTGCAGTCATGTAAAGTCAGCCCAGTAATAGTAACAGAGCGGCACAGTGTGTATACATAGCATGAGAAACTGACTGAACAGAGTAGGTAGTGATCTGAATACTGTTTAAAGAATAATAAATATGATTTTTTTTTCCTTTAGGTTTTAAAGGAAATCTTTAGGGCTTGATAGTAGTGAAGAATGCTCTAAGTAAAATAACTCAAATTAACTACCTTTTCCCATGTAATTATTATATCAAAAAAGCACCAGACAATACATCTTTAACAATCAAGTTTGTCTTCTCAGTGATCAAGTCTTTAAATACTTCTGAAAGTTAATTTGAAACATGGCTCCTTGTGTTTGATCGCTTATCCCACTCAGAAAAAAGCAGAAAGTGAGTAATGAGGTTAAAAAGGAAGTTATTTTAAACAGATGATGTCAGCAGCTGACTTTTCTGTCTATAAAATGATTCAATTTTACATTTCATTTTTAAGTTCAAAATGAAAGAGCACTGCTTCAAACAATGCCGGAGATGAAAATTTGTTATGAATAGAAGTGTTACTATTATGAAAACAAAATTAGACAATATAGAACAAATTAATCAAAAAATGTGACTTAATATTTGAATCTTTGAAAATATAGCATAAACTATGGCATTATTTCATATACATGCTCTCCATTTGTTTGATTTGTAGCTGATTTCTAGGTACAGCAGTTGAAGTGACATAATGCATCTACAGTAGAGACCCCTGCAGCATCTCTACAGCATGGCCCACTTCCCTCAAATAACCTGGGATAAAAACACTCGCTGCTGTTGCCAGGGGAGGAGCCTGCTCTACTTCAGGCCAGAAGCTGATTCTAAGGACATACAGTTGAGAGTGATCGGATGGGGGAGGGGCACTAAGCAGCTATATGGTGGTTGTACATGAAAAGAGAGAGAGAGAAAGGGGGAGCAATAACAGTGACCAAGTAATCCCCACCTCCACCCTGCACAACTACAATCCCATGTCATCAGCACTGGTTATTTCAACCGGTGTCATCATTCTAACACTTTGCAAAAACAGGGTAAGAAAAAGCTATTCTTCAGAAGTGGAACATCTTGTAAAACCTTATCTTTTATACTACTGTTGTGTTGTAAGAGATAAATCTGAATGATGAATAGGCTTTCTTTCTGGCAAACAGAGGCGTTCCTGTACAGTTTGCTTAATGTTCCTCCCACATCTCAGAAATGTCCTGAGGACAGCTTTTCATGTCAAAAAGTGCCTCTATGTTACGTCATTTAGCTCATAACTACTTTAGATACATGAGAAGCATCAAGTGGTAACAATTTAGTAGTCTTACAACTTTCATTTTTATGCTTAGCGAAAAAACACTAGTCAGTTTCGTTTCAGGAGCAAAAGCAAATATAGGGAAAGTGAAACTAACATTCCTATCTCCTTAGATTGCAGTCGAGGCCCATCTAAATAAGATACATAATATATAAACACTTTCTTTCAAAGAGATGAAGGCAAATATTTTGATTTCAGGATATACCACCACGTTCTTAAAAAAGAACATCTTATCAGAGTGTGAGTAATGTGAGACGTTATTCTAGCGCATCAGAAGGATCTCTATACAGTGTGCTGACAGCATGTAAGACAGCTTGAACATCCAGTGTGTGCTTGACATACCAGGTTACTGAACATTACTATTCAGCAGTATGAATGCTCACATTGTTACCATCGTGCCTCTTGATGTGAATGACCTTTTAGTTTACAACTGACAGACATGTATCAAAGTCTATGTAGCTTTCAACCAAATTTAATTGCTGCCCTCCAGATGAAAAAAGTGAGGACTAATAAAATCATTAGCTACAGGGCAGATGGTCTTTCCTTCTTGGAATTTTTTTGGTCCCTACTATGACCAAAAAAAAATAGTCAATCAATTATCAGCATTACAAAAACAATAACATTTTTATCATGCTGATAAAAATCTGCTTGGTTTTTCACCTACATTTATTTGCTTCGATCTAATTTCTAAGCAAACTGCTTTGTCTATTTAGTGGTAATTAAGATAATTAGTTCATCCTAAAAGTATTTAAAGGCTTGCAAAGGTTTGCTACAAACATTTAAATCTAACTTTGCTATATTTAAACTTTATAACAAACTAGATCAAGTGATGTCGGCAGAAAATGTTCATAGAGATGGTCAGATCAGGGTAACAATTTATTTGACGGGTTGTGAATAAGAGTGTCATGACACCGTCATAAACATGACATAACACCTGTCATGAACATGAGTAAGTCTTTTAGAATATTTATGACTGTTGTCATAAAGTGTCATTCAGTAAATTATGACACTTTTGATACAAATTTGACATTATTCAAAATGTCTTTGTTATGACAACTTGACATTAATCAAGAAATCATGATCTGACATAAATTTGTTATAAAAGTATTACTGATTAAACTTTAGCTTTAATAACATAAAGCTACATAATTTTTAAAAAATCTTTGTGCGCCGTACTTTTCTAAATTTTTCCATTTGCCAAGCTTTAGTGTGAAAACTGCACACTCTTTTATGCATGAGGTCCCTGATCACCAAAAAAAATTATTCTGTGGAAATACATACACATTGACAGTATTATTGCTAAATAGCTTTGACAGTGATCAGAAATGGGTTTGCATTTTCAGTGTGAAGTTTTTATTATACGATGTAAATTATGTGTCCCAAGACATTCTGTTAGAAAAGTTTCCAAAAATAATTTTGCCCAATTACTTTTGGCAAAAACGCACTGGTGAATATTACAAATTTAAAGGGCATCTCATTTGATTACAATGTCAAATGGTTTGCTTGTTTCAATTTCAATGTCAATTCAAAAAGAAAGGATATATTTATTACTCATTATTTATATGAATATTTTTTAGGTGTTTCAGTTAATCCTTGGAATTGTGGTTTACAGCTGATAAAAAATGTTTCTGTAAAGATAAGAATATTGAAAAAGACTAATAAAAACAATGTATTTCACAAAAGGGTTATAATATGGCCAACACAGTCATGGGGAAGAATGCTGGCATATGTCCAGATGACAGTGCCAATTCTTCTGTCCTCCAGGTTGAAGGCAAGCCACGTCACCAGATAAATTGGCAGATCACAGAATTTTATATCAATGGCATGTTGAGGAAGAGAAAAAAGCGAGGTGGTAGAAAAAAAAAAAAAAGATACAAAACCAACTGGATTACCTCCAGCCTTGAGAAGTTTGTGAAGCAAGGGGCACAAGAGCTTGAGGGAGAATCACAAGACAAAGACAGTGGCTCAAGAGACACAGAGCAATTAAAGCTAGTTTTTAAAAGCTTTCATAACATGTAATGTTCTTGTAATAATTTTTTCACTTTCCCCATTTGACTCGCTGGACAGTTTGGTGTCCCGCTGTCAGTGAACGTCACCAGATTTTAGCTTTCAGTTGAACCAAGACCTATCTATTTCCAGAATTGGAATGAACTTTCACACATATCTGTAGAAAAACCTTCACAGGAAACAAACTCTGGATTTGGATAATTCCCATTTTAAAAACAATTTTATTGAAGGCCCAATTTTCAAAATGAAAAGAAATGAATGTTTGCACATTATTAAAAACTGTGTGCAATAATACCTAAGTGTTTTTTTATTGAACTACTGAAATGGACCTTACCAGAGGGGCCGCTTTTCATTGGCTGATACCCATTCTACGTGGTCACGTGATTGGCCGTCTCACAAACACGAGCTTCCCGTTAGCTAAATACAGCATAATGGCAGCACCGATACAACTTCTACACCTTGAAACCTGTCTGCGACTGCTACACAATCTTACGTTAGCTAAACAGATCAATATGCAACGTGTACTGTGACAAGAAACCGCGACACGTTGGACCGGGTCCTGCAAAAAACAGGACATTTCCTCACTTTCTAAAAATATCCCGGGACGCCCGGGACAGGACGTGAAATAGGGACATGTCCCGGGAAATACGGACGTTTGGTCACCCTAGCAGAAAAGGCTTTGGACTAAACTGTTACTCGTGTTAGCCACTCTAGCACCAAGTACAGCTGGTCAATCAACCATCGCTGTGTTCAGGGAAGCGCTGATTAATAATCCAGAAATAAATATCAAGCCTGGAAACTTGATGTCGTAACGGACTTAATGTTTTGTTTTTAACATAATCTTTGCTCGTCTTGCGGGGCGCAGGCGGTTGATACGGTAACAGGTGTGCTTAAACTACAAAGAGAGAGCGAGATAGTAAAAAGGTACGAGTGGTTTTGAGTTGATCACCTGTTCGGGTTATTTTACCTTTGTTTACATTTGCTGTGGCTCATTACAGCCGCTGTAGTTTCTAAACGTTGGACTAATTACCTCGTTCATTTGTGACCATACCTCATTCATAAAAAACATCAAATAGAACAAATATATTTCATAAAATTTTAACAAACAAATGGCTTCTTTACCTTAACAGAGCTCTTTGGTTCCTCTTATCAGTCTGTAGCTTCTCATATTGAGGTCATCAAACCAGATTTCAGATCTATCGTAACTGACTGACTGACACCTGCTGGCCTCAGGTTTGCAACCAGCTTGTGACTGAAAAACCAGTAACCTCCTCCCAGTTGATGACATGAACTTGTTAGTTCCTCTGTCTATTGTAGTAGCTGATATATTGTGAAAATCCGGTAGAAATGATGCACTAATGGAGTCATGTTTACATAGAAATAATGCGCTACGAGGCTTTGCTTGTGAGACTTGCGGTCACGTGGGTCGGTTGTGGGCGGAGCTTGGTAAGGTCCATTAATCACATTTGCACTGAAATTCTCATCAACTGTGAAGCACCTGTAAACTTAGTTAAATGGACGGCATTACTTAGAAAAAAAAATCCTCATGTCTGCTTTTATTTTATTTTTTTAAGAATATATGTTGTACAAACATACTTAATCATTAAAAAAAATATCCATCAATTTCAATAAATATACAGCGTAAGTATAATTGATGTCTTATCTGTTCTATGCCGTCAGAGAATGAATTTATACCTGTCACTTTAACTGCTCACTGAACCAGGAGAGGCCTGGCAAGAGTTACTGTATCACAATAGGGCATTCCTGGTTAGATAAAGAAAAATCAAAACAAAACAAAACAAAACCCAGAGTAAAGAGACTCACGCTGTAGACAGCGACTCCAGGCTGTGTGGAGAAGAGTCGTTCGTCCAGTGAAGACTGAACACGAGGAATTCTGGGGAGTGTGCGTTAAAGAAAATTCAAGAAATCTGAGAACTGAAACAAGTGTTGGACAGCTTTTCAGATAAAAAAACCAACAAAACAAAAACCAAAAAAAACACTGATAACTCTACTTGCAGCAAACTGAGCCACATGGGTGGAATTTAACTGGTTTATAAAGTGATGCACAGGAGATCTAAGGACTTCCGATAAGTTCAGCTTTTATCAAAGTGACAGAACTCTGCAAAAAAAGAAAAACAAAAGAGAGAGATTGATTTGACTGCATTTGCTTCAACCTTCAAAGGAATTCACAGTGAAGGGCTTTCCCTAAACCCCAGTGGCTTGTGCAGTTAATATGATGGATCCCCAGATCACCCCACCCAAAATGCCCAATCTCCCAGAGTACACTATGTACCTTCATCATTTTGCAAGAGTTAAAAGGAAAATCTGACATGGATTTCTGGGCTACTTCACACATAGTGACTGCCAAAGCAGAGGATTAGACAACACAGGAAGAACACAATCTGTATGCATTCTCCTTTCCCATTGCTTGTAGAATAATAATAATAGCTTATTGATTCCCTAACCACTCATCAAAAAACACACATTTAACACATGTAATAACGAGACTCTAAGGGGAGACATCAGTCAGACGTTAGGACGGACAAAAGAGGGGAATTTGTAATATTCAAACAGCAGAGGAAAGCCCTCCGATTAGTAACCTGCTCAGGCAGTCGTCTGTGACAGGCCGCCTCACACACCACTGATCACATGGTTTAAGGGAAACAGAACGTCTGGCTCTCTTCCTTTCACCCAAATCACGCCTCCTCCTGCCCCAAGCGCCCTTTCTTCACTCCCCTTCTTCACTCCCCTCCTGCTTGGAGGGACCCGTCATCTTTGCTGGAACTCTGCCAGTACCCCTACCCGCAGGCCAGCGATACAAGATAAAGGAAGATAAAGAAAGTGAAGAATAAGTCTTAGAAAGAAAAAAAAAAAGTTGCCGGTTCAAAACGCGGAGGCACAGCAGGAAACAAGATCTTTTTCACTGCCGGGGAAAATTTAGAAAAACAATACGTGCCCCTGCCGCCTCCACTTTACACATGATTAAAAACACACGGATATTTGTAGCAATTAGAGGCTGACATTCTCCATTATACGACAGTTTAGGTGGGAGGAAGCACAACATGTTGTGTAAAGACACAATATTATTCCTGAACTGAACTCTAGAGGGGGAATTATAATCCTGAAAGCCTGATTCCTTAAAGATTCATGCAGCCTGCATCATCCAAGAAATGCAGCACTGCAAGTAATGAAAAATGACTATGAGTCACTGAGAAAAATAAGTCATGATAGAGGAAACACTGTCAAACATTGCAGTTTCAGCAACCTCAACATGTGGGTTTTATTTAAATTTGACAGTGTAAACATATGACAGGGTTTTAAACTGTTGTCTGAAAAACCCATCATTAAAAATTTTCTTGACTGTTGCATTGAATAAAAAATAGAAATCAGCCAAAAAATAACGAACAATCGGCTCTATTAGGGAAGGGCATTTATTGTATGGTTTATCATTTATCATGATACATTTCTTATAATAATTGTGATTTATCATCATGATAGGTTTCAATTAAGGATTTTAAGCTCCCCCCAAAATAACTATCAGCAGCAATGTTAGTTTTGCCGTTTTCTCAAGTTTATTTTTTTTATTTTTTTATTGAGAGCATCAATAAATTGTTACAGTAATTGCAATTACCCTAACTTCTTTATGTGACTGGTGCCCTAAAGCAGCACAGTATTAATATTTGTGGAGCTGGGATTACGGTCACAGCCATTATCACAATAGTACCACAAGATATCACGATAGAACCAAGTCTAGATGTCCCACTCTCAGCTGTGACAACTGGCCATAAACCGTAGAGCTAAAGGTGAACCCAGGTTAAAACTGTCCTGAACAGGTGCACCTCCACCTGCGAACCAGGCGCTGACACAGGCAGGAAAAGCAGATGCAAAACCTATCAGAAGAGGTAAGATGAGGTGAAGAAATCCAGGAGAAAACCCCCCCCCCCAAAAAATAAAAACAGGACTTTTTGTTCCAGTAGCAGCCAAATGGCTTGAAGCCAGCATGCAGATTTCTATTTTCTCCAAAGGAAAACCACCTGCAGTCATGTAGAATCCATCACGTTTTCATATGACATTCTGGGGAAATTGTATTCCACAGAAGAGTATCTAAGAAGAGGCAGATTTTACCAAAAAAAGTTGTTTTTTGGACCCATTCAGAGAACTTTGCAGCTTTCTCATTTGTAGCAGAGTTCTTTCAATATTAAAAACGACTCTGGATTCCTATTTCCTACAGTTTCAGAACAAACCAATCAAAACTGAGATAAATTCCCCCTTCACCAGCACAGAACGAAGACTTTTTGCCATCGGTATAAATATTTATTGCGCAATATGTGCAATTATGGGCTCTTGAAGGATAAAGCAGTATCATAACATAAGATCAAATGTCTTGCAGTGAAACATCATCTCAATCAGGCCCTTCTTGAGGCAGACCAAGTAACCAGAAAGAATCAGATGCTTGATAGATAAATGCAGCACATGTAAGTCTAAACCAATCTGAATGATAGAGAAATAACTGGGTTTGATTCTGTTTAGGTTCTGCAGGGAGTAAAAAGGCAAGCATAATGTTAAAAGGCTCTAGTGCTGCTAAATCTGCAACTGATCAATATTACAAAAAAAGATTACTGACTGAAGTTTTGAGACATGGATGTCAAAAATAAATTAACTTTCATGGTATAAGGTATTGAAGTGATGGTACCTCATCACCCTGCAGAGCATTAAAACTCACATTAAGAATTGCCTTACTGGTACACTGACTGGCCAAAAAGAAAACAAAAATAGTTACGATAATATTTAATTAGACTGTCTTGAGCTATAATCATGGCATGCATTCAGTCTTGAGAGTTGTTTTGTTTAACTGCAGTGTATTTTAGACCAGTGGTCCCCAACCACCAGGCCGCGGATCGCTACCGGTCCGTAGACCAATTGGTACTGGGCTGCACAAGAAATAATTAAATATGTCCGATCTATGTATTGAGTCTGGAGGAACTTTTATTTTGAAAATCCTAAGTTAGATTAATAGTATAAGACGCAGAAGTGAAACATAATTCTAAAATGTTGATTGTGGTAGATATAAGCTGGAAAAAGCTCTTTGCTCCAAATCAGGGTGCCTGTGCATCTTCAAAATGTTTTAAAATTATGTAAAATTAAGGCCTCAAAATGTCTTAAATTCATCTTAAAAATCAGTTGGCCTTCAATCACAGGTCTTAAATTTAGTCTTGACAAAGCTATTTCATCTAGTATAATCTATGTCTTTTTCTCACACAATTTCTTTCAGGCAAAATTTGAGTCATGGGCAGACATATTCATTGTATCCTGTCACTCAAGACAGTTGAGGCTATCGGTAACTCACTGCTAACATACCCTTGCTAGTTAGCTTTTTTCATCTATCATAGGTAACTGTAAATTTATCACCAGTAGACTGGGCGAAGTTTGTACATTTCTGTAAGAATATAGGCCTTATATTCCAGTCATAATGGACTTGGAAAATATTTTAAAAGTCTTACATTTGAATTTGTGAAACCTGCAGAAAGCCTGAAAGTGCTACAATAGGTTTTTCTTTTCTTTAAAAGCAATGTTTTTGTGTAGGAAAATTGTAAAAGTCAACTGACCATCAAAGAATGACATTTTAATGCATCATGAGGGCCCAGAGTGGTCAAATAATTATTAATATCATTAGTTTCACTTTTAGTTTCAAGCATGCATCATTATGAGGTGAGTGAATATTCAAGACCATATTGTTGCGATACTTGAGGAACAACTACACACGTGTATACATCGTGTATGTGCAAAAAAAAAAAAAAAAAAGATCCAGTGACTAACTGGTGTGTTTTGGAAAAAAAATATTTAATCTGCATAATAAGATGATGCTTAAGAATTCCAATGTCATTATGTCTTTCTATGCCACTGAACAAAACATGAATATGAAGTATTGTGACGAATGTAGGGCTCAAACAATTCCTCGAATGATTCGAGTACCTCGATTATTAAAATTCCTCGAGGAAAATTTGTGAAATGCTAGCAGCATGGTGTTAAATTGTGCAGCGCTTTGTGAGGGTTTGGGGGAGAATTTTGCAGTGCAATGGTTGGACGCCAGCTTTTGTGACGTCGGAATTGCGTCATCACAATTTTGGAGCGAACGGTAAGAAGGAAACAAAAAGAGAGAGAGAGAAAGATCTGATTCCTCGGATAATCGTAAAAATATTCTATAGAGTACTCAATTACTAAGATATTCTTTTACAACAGACCTAGATGAATGCATAAAACATTCTGCAACCGAGGGCTTCGAGTGATGAAAACTCAAGAGTTTTACTGTGACTCCAAACATCCCATAATCATACTAACAAATAGGCTGAGGATAACCTTTACATAGTTTACACACCAAATTTGAGGGTTAACAAACTAATATGCATTCCTTTTTCCTTTTAAAAAATAATAAAGTAGCTTCAACCACTCCTCCACGTCCCCTTGCCTCACAGTGACACATAAGCCTTGGTTAGAAGAGTAAAGCTGCTGTAGCTCATGCTTCATCATTAGCTTACTGTAAAGCCACTTAAGTGCTGAGTATGTGGGAGAGGGAGAAAGGCAAAGACATGAAGAAATATAGCCTTACAGACAGCAGGGGTGTGATCAGGAGGATGATACTGCGTGATAAACTGTAATCTGCCATTGCTGAATAAATAAATAATTTAGGGGTGTAAAGTTAACAGCCTAGTAACTAAATAAATCATACATGGAGACCAGGAAAATAAAGCAAAAAAGGGTCAGAGTAAGAGGTGAGATATTTCTGCTGACTTGGCTTATCCATCCAAACATCACATAAATTAAGGGGTGCTAACTACAATATCATAACTTCTTATTTAGAGAGGGGGCTGAAGGAATTGTTACGTCTCATAACTATGGTCCAAGGTTTGCACACACATTACGGAAAATAGAGCATTATGTTTGAATGAGCAGATGTACCTGGAACTGCAAGTGCTGCAAGGAGCTTTAAGTGGAGGTACAGGAAGTGAGTGGAGACAGCCCAGATGGTGCAGATACAAACGTTTCTTTTCCCTGCAGGCTCACTGGCCACTTACAGGAACACACACACACACGCAGTGTGTATTTGTGTGAAGCAAAATTCACAAAGCTCTCACTGCCTGTCTGCTGTTGCTGAGACTGCTCTTTCACTACAGTGTGAACAATAGAAGAATGAATGGTGGCTCAACACAAGCAAACCAAATCTTAATGGTTCTAGATGGCTGCAACACAAACTATAAGCGATCTTTTAGAAAAGTTAGGGGAAAAGTTAAGCAGAGATTCAGTACAAAACAAATACATGCTTCCTCAAAGACCTATGATAACTATATGAATTCAAACCATGATGAACTCAAGAAAGTCAAAAGACATTAAAAGGAGATGCACCAACTGGTTATTACATCAGAATAGGGCTGAATTAGGGTTAATGATTAATTCATTATCAAAATAATTGTCAACTAATCGATTAATTTGATTAATTGTTAACTGATGTATTCAGGCTCAGAAAAGACCATTTAATGAAAACAAGATTATTCATAACAGCAATTAAGATAAAACTGTGCAAAAATATATACATTTTGCTCTAAATATGCTTTAGCCAAAAATTCTCAAGTGACATAGATTTAGTTCCACGTGGTTCAGGTTTACTAAAGGAATCCTGCAGTATTGAAAAAGAATAAAAGAATATTTAAAATAATAATAGTAATAAATAGTGTGTTATTTCCCTGAGTATAAAACTGCTGATGATGTGGTGTTGAAGAATTATTAGCTCATTGCTTTCTGAGGAAAAGTGAACTATACAATTGCTGATGAGACAAGCAGGGCAAACACAAAAGCAAAAGAAGGAGCAACTTCCTTCTTTTGGGCAACAGTGACAGCAGCATGATGGGGAGGTTAGATTTCTTCTAGTCTTTGGATAAAGTGACATCCTTTCATCCATAAAACCTGAATATCTCACTCAGTGACATACCTAACCAAAATGGGAGAGCAAGAAGCTGAAGCCTCTAAGCTTTAAGCCAGGAAGTGTTTGAAAAGAGATTTTTCAAAGATTTTATGGATGAAATGTGTGTGACTCTTGATGGTTGGGCTTGCGGCTGGACCAGTCACAGGCACAGAACTCTACTCCAGTCATATGTGAGCAAAGTGGAGGTGTGGTACAGTGCTGCTTTGAGCTGGTATTATTAAAGATGAGCTAACTGGACCTTTTTGGGTTGAAGATGGGCTCAGAATCAAATCCCAAACCTACTGCGAGTTTGTAGAAGACACTTTCTTCAAGCAGTTGGTTAGGATGAAGTCTGCATCTTTCAAAAAGAAAATGATTTTTATACAGGAACAATGCTCCTTTACATGTATTCAATTACTACTCTATAGGACTAGCCAGTAAAGCCATTACATATTAAAAAGGTATGACATGTTCACCTTCCTCATCTGACCTAAACCCAATTGAGAACTTGTGAAGAAAAACAACCCACCTCTCTGAACCATGTCTGGGAAGCTGTAGCTGCTGCTGCATAAAGCGTTAACAGTCAACAAATCAAGAAACTGGTCAATGGAATGCTTATTACCATTACTGGAAAGTTGGGTGGCTATACTGGTTACTGATTATTTTTAATCAATAATTGTGCACATAAAAACATTCTCCTAAGAAAGCCAAAACCTCACTTTTACCTTCTTAAACATTCATGTTTGAGATTTATTAACATTTTGGATTAACTGGGTGAATTGTAGTTGGTGATTACTAACAATAATCCTCCAACATAAGATTTACATAATAGTTGTGCACATAGTGTTATTATGGTGTATAAAGGAAAATGACAAAGTTTATTACATCCAAGTCAACGCTTTGTAAGCCACTTTCCTTCAAGCTTGTTTGAGTATGTTTCTACCAATTTTGCACATCTAAAACAGACATTTTTGGCCATTCTTCTTCACTCGGATTGGATGGAGACAATCAGTGAACAACAACCACTGATTCACATGAATTTATTTCAACTTCGGTCCAAGCTCATAATTTTCACTACTTTGTTTTTTTCTCTTCCCATCTGTCACAATAAACCAGGCTTAGTTCTATTCTTGATTTTCTTGAGGACCAGAGCCTAGAGGCAGATATGTAGCATCTAGGCTACATATTTGCTTTAATATTATTTTTTTCAAATTTTTATTCCAAGATTATTATTCTTCTACACAGATTGAAAATTGTGGTGGTAATACAGCAATAAATAAATAAATTGATGGAGTGTGACTACATTAGCAAGGCACTGCACATCCCGTTCTGCCCAGCAGGGGTGTACAACAAATCCGAACTGACTGTTCTTGACAGGAAGGGTTCAGAATGAAGACATCAAGAGTTATTGAGTTATCACATTCACAAACCCTAATTTACTCAAGTTGTATATCTTTGTACTGCAGAAAGAAATCTCCCTGATAAAAAGATGCACATTCAACAGAGACTGAAGCTCTCTTGCAGTGTTTTAAGAATATGAAAAAAAAAAATTTGAAGTAGCACTGGGGAGATTCTAACCTAGCTGCCTTAATTTAAAAATCACAAACGAACCTCCTCTCACTTCTTTAAGGATATTTACTATAAAGCTTTCTGCAACAATTAAAAAAAAAGTAATTATTCTAAATGTTGTGTAAAAGAAAGAACTGTCGGTATGCAGGTTGTCTTCATCAGCCCACTCCCTCCCTGGAAAGAACAGCCCTGCATGCTGGCTCATCTCAACTCAGCAGTTTATTTATAACAGCCCACAGTGAGTATGCTCATGAGAATATTTTGTTGTGCAGACTGCATACACCTGTCCCGAAATGCAGGAATACACCGTTGTACGAGCAACCAGCTGGTTATAAACACAGCAAAGCTGCACAACTGCAATGGTAGGATTACAGTTCACTGATTGTTACTGGAAAAGGTCCATTTGTGCAAACACCTGGTGTATGCTCCAACCATAAATATAAGGAACTTTGTAAACTTGCAAAGCAGAAAGTGACAAAAAGGCAGAAACCCTTTTGAAGACAGATGAACCCACTCGACCATGAATGTGAAAACTGAGGAGATGCCAGAGGAAAAGACCAGGGGCAATTGGGGGGAAAAGCCTGCAGTTTTCTCAGCTGGGACAGCAGAGGGGTGAGGTAAACTACAGGGGGGATGGAAGGAAATGAGGGGGGGGCCTCAGCAAGCTGGGTGACCTGGGCTTTTGTTGGCAGATGGTGGGAAGCACCACCTTGGCCTCTCACTTCGAATGCTAAGCAGCAGTGCTTTTGTCTGGCAGGCGCAGCAGCAGACTCATGCGCCGGGTGTTTCTCGGACAACCAGGAACAGACACGAACTGTGTGTCCACACACACATGCCACGCAGCACCGCCGTGCCTCTGTAAATCTCCACGCATCTCAGGACTCCACAAACACACACATTCTCCAAGCAGGAATTCCCATATGCCAAGAGCCCCCCTGACCAGACGCAGAGCAGCACGCTCCCACACTCCTGACCTCAGAGGCCGAGGCGGAGCAAGAGGTCAGATGAGCAGCAACTCTCCGAGGGACATGTTCCTCGAAATGCGAAAATTTTATTCGGTGCATTACTGAGACAAAGCTAATAACACAGAGAACACACTCCTATAAACTTTCTCAGCAGAAATGTGTTTATTTTAATAGCAATTATATTAATTTGCTGTTCATTCAATCCCTTTTTATGATTTATGGTGTCATGTAGTATTACAACTCAAAACTAAGAACCAATCAATAGTATCAAATGCATAGCCTAAAACTACCACCTATACCAATTTCTAAATCTGCAATGCTGACAATGTTATACATTTTTGAAATAATGTATTTTACCGATTGTCTGGCATTTGTCCATGACCCTTAAAAGTTGCATGTAGTCAAGTACAATTAAGGGGTGTCCCGATCTGATACCGATTTCAGAAATCAAATAGTTTAAATGACGTAAGATCATTATTTTAGGTAGGTACGGTTAAATGGATCAGGTATTCTGATAGCTAATGTTATTGACTATTGTTCTCTGTTTGAATAATATCATCTGACCAAGCCTTCTCTAACATTCAACATTACAAAATAAGTAACAAAACTACGTGTGGTTCGTGCTGATATCGTATCATTATCGGTAAGTGAAAAAGTTGTATGGGGACAGTACCCCATACAACTTCCTTTCCATGCGAAACTAACACATGGCTGGTCAGGATTTCGGGGGTGTGTTTGCTTATGAGGAAAACAGCACCAACAATTCAACTTCAAGAAGCCTTATTTTCAGCCACAGACCTGGATGGATAGTTTTAAGGAACAACTATATTAGGCTGTGAGGAAGGACGTACTGATGGACCGAAACACTAAATTTTAAGAACCGCCCTGGTCCTCGTCCGATGCTGCGGGCGTGAATGTCCCAACAATGTCTTCTTTTCTTTTTTTAGGCTTACAGTAAAATGGAAAATAAAATGAGATGTTGCAATTCATCAATTATTTCCTCCTGTGAAGGAATTTGTGAACTCGTAATGGTTGTTCCTGTCTGTCATGATTCATGTGTTGACTATACTCTTGTAAGCCTCAAATATGGAAAAACACCATAGGAACTCGACTCGGTGTGTCTTGTGGTCTTTGAAAGTGTGTTTGAAAATAAACGTCCCGAAAGCACGTGACATCAGATTTACGGTTCAACCTCGGACTGATTATGCAAGGCCCCTAAATGAGGGGTGTCCAGCTGTTGTACTGCTCCAATACAGCTGATTCAAATGGTCCAACTTCCTCAGCATGTCAAAGTACTCCAGAGGCCTGCTAATCAACCACCATTTGATTCAGGACTGATGAACAAAAACATGTAGGACACCAGCCCTTGAGAACTGACTTTTGATAGCACAACCCTAAATAATTTTACTTACAAATAGTGCAAAATGAGAATCTGCTTATTAAATTGATTAAAAATTGATTAAATATACATTACACTTCTAGAAATTTGGAGTCCTATTTACATTTATTAAATGGTCCTAAACATCATAATTCCAACTCTGCTCTTTACAGCTATGGTTAATTAGTGGTTATAAAATCAATCTCGACCTAAAGCTAGAGGTGAAGTAATCAGGCTTTTCCTAACTTAAATCAATGTTTTTCTGATATATTGACTGCTAATTTTAATAAACACAAGATTCTTTAAGAGTTGAAAGAACCAACTGAAAAGATTACATGATTATCCACAGTTATTCATCAAAGCATATGTCTCTAACATTTTTCTGATTCTTATTAAACTCAAATCATTGACTAAGATATATGTTGATCAATGCATTTATTTAGTAGGGAAAACATTTTTGTTTTCAATATTTGACAAACTGACCACCAACCAGAGTCTATCAAAATAAGATTATCAGATTCCAAACTCTGATCGACTAGTTCATCTCTGGATATGTAAATGGCTCAAAGCACATGTGGGTGTGGGATACTGTCTACAAATTGAGAATATATCATCAACTATTGTTATACGTGATGTGGTACTGCAAATAAAGTTCCTAACAGATTATCAAGTATCTATTTGTGTTTTCCTTTGACTACTAAATTCCACATTCATAAATTGTTAAATTTGGTGGAGAGTCCACAAATTTGTAGATATAAAAAAGGTAACTGATTTAGCATTTAAGATAGAAAAATAGCACATTTCCCACCTCAGCATGGTAAACAGTTATATTCATAACATACTCAGCAGCTCTGCTTTGATACCCCTAACGTACAACTGAAAGTAGGTTAGAAAAATTTAACAGTCATTTCAAACATCTTGATTGAAAACAAAGACAAGATACAGCAGATAAAGCAGTTTTGTTCACTATGATAACCTTCAGGCAACTCCAAAACATTACATAATTGTGTATTAAACTATCAGCAGCTGTGGGCTTTGCCCTGGGACCTGCTATACCCTGGTACTCACTGCCCTTGGAGAAATAAGAAACTGGGTGGTTGTGATTGTGGGTGGCAGGGAATCAGGTCGAGATATCAAGATCACAAATACACATGGTTTTGCCAGTAGCAAGAAGAAGAACAGATATACCTAATCCTCACTCACACAAACACTACTGATACCACGCTATGAATAAAACAGGAGGTGACAACAACGGTGACTTCACTCAACCAAAAACAGGCTTAGGTAATGTTAGGCCACCACTGAGCTAACTGGAAGGTAACTGCAGTAGGAAGACAATTTTATAGCAATAAAAGCTAAGCACCCAGAAACATACCGCAAGTGTTTTTAAAGTTCTCAATTGATAACGCTTAAACAAACAGTTCAGAGTGACGAGAGGTAGATCTGTGGTTTTGTATGACCGCTTTCAAGAGCCACTTCATGACCCATTCAAGAGCTCCTCTGGATTTAACATATCTAAACAAATTCTAAATTGCAGGCCTAGTGCTAGCCGGTATTAGCTCAATAACACTTAAGAAAAAAAAAATCTCAAGTCAAGGCGCTCAAATGGATGGAGCTCGTCGACTATGCGATGTAGCATCCTTTGACCTGAACACTTGCCAAACACAGGGTCTGCCCTTGCTTTATCTATGGCAGCATAGGCGCTTTAATACGGCTGAAACATATTGCTAGTTTATGATGAGCATTAAACAAAGCCGGTAACCGGTGCGAGCAACCTGTGCTGGAGCTTTACTATATCCCACTATGCGCATTATTAAAAAATAAAATAAAAGCTGAGGTTACAGCACGGAGACTGACATATATAGTCACACAAATAAGAAAATATACAAAACAGCGTCAACTACTTAAAATCAACCAGATATTTGTTAGCTAGAACAACCGGCTTGATTAGCTAACATTAGCACACTTAGCAGGCTAATTGTACCCTCCCCTCCCAGCTGCCTCCAACTGAAACCATCATCCCTCATCCAACCACTACAATCTTCCAATAATCAAATCCCCTTGTTAGGTGTTGTCAGAGAACAGAATAAGATGCATATAAATGATCCAGTTTGTGTTACCCATGTGAAAGGATACGAAGATGGTGGTACAGCGCCCGGCTGAGGAGCTGTTTGGGCTCCCGATAGAGCGGAGGTCAGGGTAGTCCGCAGTTGGCTCGACGGAGAGGGGCCACTTCCAGGTCCGCTAACTGCGACAGCGGTCTTATTGACCACTTTCGGTGGCAAACTCATCGCAAAAAAAGGAAAAAAAAAAAATCAAAAACAATACACTAATAAATACTGATGCAAACAAAGCTTAGCTTGCATTCATAAAGCAAGCGTAGCTGATCCTGAAGCAGGCCCCAAATCCCTTTAACAAACTGGGATAACGAAGCTCGAATAGCAACACAAACGTCTTTTTTCATGGAAAGTCGCTGTTCGGATCAGCGTTGCTATTCATGGGGACGGTTGGGAGGTTTAGCCTCCCTCGTCCGTCCGGAACCGCTGCGGATCCGGCTCGGTTCTTTTCTTAAAAATGAAACAATCGCCGCGGTCTTCTTCCTCCCTCGGCGATTTACCTTTTCTTCTCGGCAATTATGTTTTCTATCATTTTTTTCTCACAGAGATGGGAGACTTCGCCAACATGGCGTTGCGGCCGCTTTCAGCAGTCCGGGCAGGACAGATGATTCGGCAATTCTCGGCCAGTTACGGAGTCGCTCGGCTAATCAACTAACCTTCAATCAAACACATCGCCTCATGTTCACAAGACCTGCTTGTTTTATATTAATGCTGTTATTGTCCATTGTTTGTAATTAGCATATTAAATACTTCATATAATTAGATTTTAATGTAGGATTTAAAAGCTTCAGTAAAACCAAAATTACAATATCGTGTGACCGCAATCATATGCACCATGTTATATACGTACTTCTTGTAATTTCTAAGTTTATACGAATCATAAATACATAAACAATATATAAATAAATAGATGAATAAATAAATAGCCACAAGCTACTGAAATACTAATTTAGTGCCGTTTGTCAGTTACAATATAACACGAACGTGTTGACACCGCCATCTACCGTTCAAATTCAAGACTTGCGTCTACAAAATAAGAATAGTTCCTACTAAAAATAAACTACACGTTTATCGCGATAAATTAAAATCTCTTCTAAATGATTTGGGAAATTCGAATTTAAACATAAAACCTGTTTATATTTGAAAAATAATTACCGTGTTTATTTCATTCAGTGTAGTTATTATGTTTTCAAGTCAATGAAACCCAAGTTCAGTTACTCAGATAATTAGATTGCATAGTTAAAAGGACCATTTTTAATACAAAAATGTTGACCAAGGTCAAGGAATTCTTTGTGTAAATTACTCCATCAATTACTGCGGGATGGCAGTTTGCTAAGTCTGCAAAATTGCCCTGGTTGCATTAACTGCATTAACTTTGTCTCATCTTCGTCTTGACAAAAACTCATAGAACTCATAGATATAGGTAATGTAAGTGGTGTGGTCAAAATTTGCTGGTCAACCAAAGCCAGAGGGATTTTGGTCATTGCCTCTTCTTCACTCTCTAACCAGATTCAACCTGGATTTTCTGTCCCATCTTTGGGCTCTGGTTCTCTTTTATATTTATACACCTTTTTTCTACCAAAACTTTTCCTTCCACACAATTTCTATTAATATGCTTGCTTGGGTACAGCACAGTGAACAGCCAGCTTCCTTAGGAATTATATCTTACCCAACTTGTGGAGGATGTCATTGGCCTATTTGAGAAAAACTACCACATCAGAAGTCTCTCCCATAGTTATGTTGGCTATACCACAATATTCCTATTGAAAAGCTTGTTAAACTCAAATTATCAGTCTTATAAACAACTTTATTTTCTGGTCTTTGATTAGAACACTACAAGTGTTCAAGTCACTTCAAACACTTGAAATCTATTATTTCTTAATGAATCAATGTTATGAATTAATGTTGCTGTTTGAATTGAAATACTGAAGTGCATTAACTTTTCAATAATATTCTCATTTGCTGAGGAGAAGCTGTAGGTAAATGACATGTGAAATTAGGGACAGGTTATTTTGGCGCAAGAAGAATTAAGCACAAGAAGGGTTCAGAGAATGCGGCGGCAGATGCCTTATCCTTTGTGTATGGTTGAGCCTAGTTTATAGAGGTTGGTGTGCTATTTGGTATATGGTCATTTTTATTTGTTTATTTTCTTTCTTCACAGGTCTGTCCAACAAATCAATCAAACAGCTGCAGCTGATTCAGAATGCTGCTGTTTGCATTCTCACTAAAACCAGGAAGATAGAGCACATAACACCAGTTTTAAAGTCTCTACACTATAGCTCAAAGAATATAAAATACTGTTGTTAGTTTATAAATCACTGAACGGTTTAGCACCACAATACATTAAAGACCAGCTGCTGTTGTATCAACCTGGTCTGCTCTGCATCCCCAGAATCAGAATCAAATGAGGAGAAGCAGCATTCAGCATCTATGCACCACAACTCTGGAACAAACTTCCAGAAAACTGTAAAACAGCTGAAACACTGACTTCCTTTAAATGTTGACTAAAATCCCTCCTGTTTAGGATTGTATTTCAAACGTAATCAATTACAGATTTATTGATGGAACTTGACTTAATGTCGTGTTTTGATTGTTGAATCTATGTTGCATTGTGTTTCTGTGTTTGATATGATGTAAAGCACTTTGAAATGCCTTGCTGCTGAAATGTGCTATACAAATAAAATTTGATTGATTTGGTACAAATGGTTTTCAAGATTGATTTTACTATACAAAATAATTTGTGACAAACTTTTACAAAAAAGACAATGTATGTTACATCATAGCTTAAAAATTGCTCATGTTCTAAAAAACAGTTTTATAACGTTTTTTTTAAATATTGCAACGGCTCAATGACATAGCAGTAGAATAAAAACAATCACACAAGTTTTAAGTAAATTACACTGTTATAAATCTTGCATGTTGTTGCTTTAAAACATATATATATAAATCAGAGCAGATCCTAGCATAGTATAAGATAGTATACACACGAAAAGAAAGAAACATCACTTTGTTTCTTTGTCACTTGTGGAACAAGCAGTTTGCATAATCTGAACAATCCCTACTGTTTTTTTAACTATGTAATGGGATTATAGTGTAGAAAACAGATTTATAGCTACATTTAAGCTGAGGAAAGCTATTTCCTACACTAATAGTTCTTGTGGTGAAGCAGCAAACATTGCTGTCTTCCACATGAAACAGGCACATGTTGTCCAGATAAGGATCCTGACAAGCATTAAGTGGGATGGCGTTGAGGGTTTTAGTGGTTCTTGTATTTTCATCCAAAGAGACTTCAGTATCGTCGGTATTGTGGTATTTTCTCTGTACCCACTTCACCATTTGTTGAAAGACAGTGCTAGGCAGCGAGTTGTCACCAAAGCTCACACTTATGTTTTGGGTTCATTGGAGCATCTGCTTTGCAGCCAAAGTGCTTTGAGAATTCCCGTGAGTTGGAGATGGTACCGATGACTCGAAATCTTGATGGGCTGTGGGGATCAGTGATCACACCCTCATGTGAGCTCTCGGGTGTCCTAACAGCACACCATACCTAAAAGCCAAAAAAGAAAGAAATATTTTTCTGTTGTTTTTCTCACCCATCTATATATATGGCCAGCCTCTAAGATCGCAGCTGTTTTCTATATCTTTATTGGGTTTCTTTAATATCTCTAAGATAAACACCTTATTTGAGCCATTTCTGGGGTAAGTGATTTAAATGTTATTACCAAGATACTTGTATGTTTATTTTGTAGTCTTAACTACAAATCTCTTCCATGTGTTTCTTTAGTTCTTTGCCAACAATGTGAATCTATGAGCTCCAACCAGTGAAAGGAGAACCTTTTTATACAAAATGTTTATATCCGAGTGCTTGTGTTTATACATCTATGAGCTAAAAACATACTAGTTGGTAGCATAACAAGTTAAAATGAGCCAATGAAGCTCATTTTAACTTGTTAAAGTTAACTTAAAAGTGTTTATCTCCACCACACATATCCTTAAATCAGAATCAACCTCTTAGAAAGGTGTGTGGTGGAGTTTGCTTGACCACTTTTAAATTTATTTCTAAACCAACTCTATGTGAAAAAGTAATTTCCCTCTAAACGCAACAACTTCCATTGTCGCCTTTGGCAACAATAATTGCCAATAAGTGTTTGCAATAACTGACATCACAGAAGAGATTCTGTCCCACTGATTTCAGCTTAATTGTTTTGGGGTCTTGATCTTTTTGGAGTGGCCAAGTCTAGATTTTAACTTAATTTTTTTGTTGTTGTTGGAGAACTTGATGGCCAGACATTCTCATTCAAGTTTTTCAGCAAGAGAGGAGAATTCATAGTTTGATCAATTACACCAAGTTCTCTGGGTCCTCAAAAAGCAACCACAGACTATCACACGACCATCAAAACGTACGACTGCTAGTATGTTTTCTGAAATGTGTAAATTTTATGTTCAACACTGGCATTAAGTGTTTAAAATAATGCAGAGCTTTAAGTGTTGGTTTTGTGCTTTTGTAACCTTCTGAATGAGTTGCTGATGTGTACTTGAAGTAATTTTAGCAAGCAGCGACTCCAGGGAAGGTTCACCACTATGGATAATGTTTCTCACTGTAGTTTCTGGAGTGCCAAACTTTCCCGACTAAAAAGTCTGGCACTCCTGACTGGCACTCTAGCTTTATCAGTTGTGGGCTAACTTTGTTTTGAATTTACTCTTTAATTTCTTTAAATTGGGACAGGGTGTGCTGGTGAGATCTTTCAGTCAGGTGAATTCTTGCAAGTGAATCCTTGATTCAACAATTCAGTCAAAAATCAGACCTGGGTGTGACAACAGAAACTGAACTTAGTTTTCCAAAAATGTGGCTGAACACAGTTAAGCCATGATTTAAGAGGAGTAAATGTTACAAAAGGCTTAATCCTCTTCAAAACGAAATCCTAATTTGAAAACTGATTTCTGTATTTACTTAGGTTATCTCTGTCTAATATTTTTTGATGATCTAAAACATTAAGGTGTGATGAAAACAAAACAAAAAAACAAAAAGAAGAAATCTGTCGGGCAGTAAATACTTTTGCACAACACTATAGTTACATATTTTCAACTTGAAATAAACACTAAAGCCTTTTGTGGATACTTTACATATATATTAGGATTAACAGCATACAACTTGTCACTCTATGCTCATTATTTTTGCTTTTAAAAGTAGAATGAAGCTGAACCTTAAAACATAATGCCAGTACAATCAGCAGAGGGAAGACTATCTAGTGAAATATACAAACCTGTGCAAATCCAACAAAAAACAGCTGATGATTAGTCATTCCCAGAGCCGGCAGCATTGCTTCCTCACCATTCTTTTTGATCCAGTTCACATAGGCCTTCAAAGCAACACATTTTCATGTTACACATATGGAATCAGTTTTTTCTCCTCATAGAAAAGTACAATGTTTACACTAGCTTTAAGTTAGACTGATATTGCAGAGGAAATGTTTTTGCTTCCTGCTCAGTCATTGCTTCAGTTCCCTGTTACCTTCTCATCTGCTTCATAGCATATGACCTTTGATTACATGGAAAGAATGTGTTCATGTGAGGAAGTAACCAGAAGCTGACAAGGCCATTCATAACCACCTGTTAACTTTCCAGACCTCACTGTAGATGGAACTGCGTACATTTTCCAATGCAGAAAAATCAAGATGACTATCAACAACCTTGACAACACAGTAGCACGGCAGGAATGATCGCTGTCTGACTTTATACATGGTAAAATCTTACAAAATTTCTACAGTTCCCATGTGAATAAGGGTTTATAACAATTATGATAATGAAAAACATTTATCAGCACATATGGTAACAGTTTCTTTTAATTTCTTTGAAAAATATCAACAAAATATCTAATTAAAAATAAAATCAAATCCCACCTTATAAGCAGCTTTTAATCCCCCGTTGTCAGCAATGTTCTCTCCCAGTGTGTGTTTTCCATTCAGAGGTTCTTTGTTGATGCTATAATTGCCGTATTGCTCCACCATACACTGGGTCTGTCTCTTAAAGGCCTCCACAGACGAATTCTTCCACCAGGGCCGCAAATTTCCATCTTTGTCATATTCCCTCCCTTTTAAATAAATCATGAAGCATGTCAGAATCTTAAAAAAATGCCTGTTTTACAATTATTATTTTAATAAACAAATAAAATATCTTTATGGCTATCTTTCTTTTATTTACAAACCTTGGTCATCAAAAGCATGAGTCAGTTCATGACCCATGACAACTCCAATTCCACCAAAGTTGAGAGCTCTGTAAAAAAAAAAAAGACCACCTAAACCCAGAGTTTAAAAAACACAATGCTGTTTTATGAGTATAAAGAGTTATTTTATTTTGGGAAAGACATGATGTTTGCAAAATAAGAAGCAAAGGTGAGTCTACATTATCTTTAAAAAGTTGGACTGTTTAGAAATGAATAAATACTCAAATTAAAGGTTACGATCTTCCAATTAAACAGCCGTTATAATTATCAGTTGCTCTAATAATTGTAGAATAAGATGGAAATTAACTGCTTAAAAATCACACAGTGTAGTTTTCTAGATTTTTGATTTAGATTCCATCACTGACAGTTGAAGAGTACCAAAATTAAAGACTTTTTATTATTCACAAGTGGGAGAAGAACGGACAAACGTGATGGACTTGACATAAAGAGAGTGACATACTTGGGCCACGATCGACTATAGAACGGAGCCTGAAGGATCCCAGCTGGCAGAACCATCTCATTCTTTGTTGGGTTGTAATAAGCATTTACAGTCGGAGGGGTCATGCTCCACCTGCAAAACAAGAGCCGTAAAGCTGAAAGAAGTTTCTCACTTCAAGGTCACAACAAATTGAGAATAATGATTCACTCAACCTCCATGCCAGGTGGACTACAGGTCAGTTCAGAGGGCATGGGAACAGTAAACTAACCTCTTGCCCAACACAGCCTAATTAAATACAAGGATCGATTCAGTGAAGAAAAGCTGGTTGCCTGGGAACATTTATGGATGGCAGCAGTATTTTGCTGAGTCAGTACAATGGGAATGTGTCCCCATCAAAGCATGCTCGTTCTCTAAATGAAGAGGGGCGACACTGAACAACTCACTGGTTTCTGTTGGGTGCTTTTCTCAGCTGGTCTGCAGTCACTCTGGCTGAGAAGTTGTAGTACTGCATGACATTCTGGAAGTAAAGATCTGACACCACCATAAACTAAAAAAGAGCAATGACAGGGAACGCAAAAAGGATTTATAGGTTTTAAATCAATCAAATGGGATTAGGTGGTACATAGAAATAGCATGTGCTGTTAGAGAAGAGTACCTACATCATTGAACACTTTGTCCAGCTTTGTAGCGTTCATAATAAATTCCGGATATCCAACCATGTTGTAAATAGCATCTGCCTACAAAGGAAAAGAGAAAAAACTGTAAAAGTCACATATTTACACCAGGTGGCAGCATTGTATTTCACTGCCACTTAACTGTTTTGCAACAACACTCCCCTAGTGATGGGGTTTATTGACAAAAAAAAAAAAAATCAGTCTCTTCCTTTCACCTTTTCCTTTGCAGCTCTTTTTGTATCTGAATCCATCCAGCTCACATCTTTCAAGCCATCCTCAAATGCCCCTTTAATTTCGGCAACCATTTCTTCAGCCTGAAGTGCAGACAAAACAGAGATAAGTAAAATAAATATAGAACCCCATCATGTCGCACAGCAGCAAGACATTTTGCACGAGATGCTTACAATGGTTTTGCTGTCCTCTGCAAAAGTGTCCTTGACGAAGAGGGCACCGAGAGCAAAGCCTAAGGCACTGTCTGTGTCGCTGACACACAGCTTCCAACGTGGAGTACAGCTCTACAAAAACAACAACAAAACATGTCAAGGACTGAAACTGTTCTACATCACTTCACGTTTTATATGTTCTCACAAAATGAAAATGTTCAATTATGGTCACTTCCTGAAGTGTATTCTGGGCTTGTAAATCCGGTTTGAAAGCTTATAAGTAATATATTTCAAAACCTTTTAGAATGAGTGAGAAGGACTATATGATTAATGATACTTGGTGGATTTGGATTCAGGTGTAGGTTACATGTTTGTACAAGAAGAATAATGGCGAAACTGCAGCAAAGTGCAGTGTTTCACGAAGGTGGGCTATCTCCAGTGAAATTGCAACACTTAGATGTAATATAAATGTAAACAACAACAGAAGCTCACACATGTCCGTTTGGTGGCCACTTATATCTGACCCAAAAAAATCTAAATGAAAAAAAAATGTTGAAACTTCAGCAATCTATAACATTTTTGTTTAAACATGTAAGAGCATTTAAAGTAAGGATTCTACAACTGATTTTTGTTTCACCAGATTGCTTGTAACCAGGTGATATACAGTCGCTGTTTGATAAAGACATGATTGGGTTAAAGGAAGGACAAGGATACCGCATGTTCAAGTAGGAAAAAATGAACAAGGTCACAGTGAGGAAGTGTGGAGAACTCTGAGCAAGCAAAGCAGTAAAAATCTACTTAAGGACACAGATCAGGATGGAAAAAGAGACACAGCTGCCCTCTCACGCAAAGCAAAAACACAAAGACACACACAGAGAGATAGAGTTGGTTTGTTTTTACAGCTTGAACTCTGCAAGAAGCACAGCAGGAGGAAAAGGATCTGGCTAAGATAAGGGCTGGGGTCAGTGGAGCTTTTGACAGTCAAACCGTTACACACAGATAAGATTTCACTGAAGGGTTACTCAATGCATAGACGCAAGTTTAAATAGTATAGTTAGATTAATAGTGAATATTCTGCTTTAAATTTATGCATGGTACTTGCCAGATATAATCATACACTTTGTAAATGTTCACCTTTTGTCACATTGCAACCACAAACTTCATCGGACTTAAGTGACAAAATGAATTGTAAAATTGGGCAGTTGAAGGAAACAATACATGTTTAAGACATAAAAAACATCTTTAAAAACAGTTTTACACATAATCTTGCACTTGGTCTTTAATTATGGTACAGATCTTGGGATACTTAGAGCATCACTAATCAATTTGTGAAGCACTTCTGTTCACAGAACAAAAACAAAAAAAACAGGAGATTTTAAGGAAAATCATAGAAAAGCGGTTGCAGAAATTACAGTCAATGGTTTGACACACCATCTATCAGTGTTTGGTTTTAATATTGGGTAAATTCTGCTTCTTTGTTGGCACCTGCACCCAATGATCTGTGCTACTTAAAAACAAAATATGGGAAAAAAAATAATGAGGACGTACATAAGGTCAAGAGGACAGTTCCAAGAAATTATGTCCTTGTGAACCAACTTCACCACCACTGTATGCTGAACTATAAGGGGAAAATAACCAACAGCCAATCAGGTATCTTAACAACTCTTCCCAGCTTCTTTTTTTCTGATAAACATGTGACAATATGGCTACAAATTTACAAAGATAAAAATCAGCTGCCAAATCAAATGTGCATAATATCCCTATTTTTATTTTATATGAACAAGTTTGCCCCTCAGTTTGTGTTAAAAAATTATCTTGAAGGCCTAAATGTTTGTTGTTGATTTTTTTTTTTTTTTACCTTTTTAGTCCCATACATGACTTCAAGGAAGCGCTGTTCTGCATCTTGGAATCTTTGGTCTAAAACGGAAACCATTTTTCTCACCACCTTCATTATCATGTAGTTATTGAGTAGGCTGCAAAAAAGAAAACATCACATCATTGCTTTAGCTCATCCTAAAACACTATGGCCCTTGTGGGAGTGTTTTGCCTTTGCACATATGATTTAAAAAGCAAAGCATGCAGTCAGAGTTACTAATAAAGTGACCTATAATTTTACCTTCTATTTGTGTTTGATATGAGCTCAGAAACTTTCTGGAGGTATTCTTTGGCATAGACAACAACAGGCTCTGACTCATTAAGTGTCACAGGTGTGAACACTTCTGTCAGATAAGGCATCCAGTCAATCATAGGAGCCAGAGCCTGAAACAGGACATGGATGAGTTTAGAGAGTTCTGATCACAATGGCTGCCATTTCCCTGCAGACCCACATGAAAAAGACCTGTGTTTCATGCTTCTTTTAGCCAATGCCATCACTCACTTTCAGGTCCTTCGCCTGTACTTTATGGTAAATAAGCTCCTCGTCTCGCCTCTCCTCCAGAGGCACTGTGATGTTAGCCAGGGAGGTTTCAAAGTCCACAATTTCTTTCATGAGAGTCTTTGACGTCTCTTCCGAGCCACCCAGGAGAACTCCTAACTCCACCAGGAAGTTGAGGTATGCTGTGAGATACTACAAAATCAACATGATAAGGACAATAAAATAGCAGTAGTAGAGGGGAATAATATGTATGTGTAATTCAAATCAACTATAAGAGCCATTTTAGGTATTCATGTGAATGCTAATATTAGGACACTTCATGACGCACTTTAAGAAAATTAAAATATTTATTATTTATAAAATTTGCATATTTGAGATTAAAACTGTAAACACCTGCATTCTACTGTGTATAATTACCTATATTACCTTTTCATTGGCTGTTTTATTGAGGTAGTAATCCCTTGAAGGCAGTCCCAGGCTAGACTGATCCACCTACAGTTAAGAGACACATCCCATGAATCTCTGCCCTTCTACTTCAACACTCAGAGAGAACATATTGTTTTCATTCCTCAGTTATAAGCATGACTGTTTAAGAGCAAAGGCTTGCAACAGACAATTTTTTTAGAACTGGTTAATCTCATCTTTCAGGATAAACAGATATACACACGACCAAGCAACAACGTGAGGATTATCACGAGAATGTCATACATAAAATCGTACACTTTAGGGAAGCCAACAACAACTGCTTTTATTTGGACGTAGAACAGATGGGATTTCATTGAAAATGTTGATTAAAAGGCGTTCCTTACATATCAATATATAGCTTCAATGAATATATGCATTAAGTAAAAAATGCATACCTGGATAACATTGCTGTTAGAGTTTTTGGAGTCTGTGCTAACAAAAACAGTGAAGAAAGGGGAGGTCCTCAAGCTGGCAGAGACAGTTCGGAGAACTTCTTGGAAGTTGTTCTTGTTCCAGGGTTCAGTCAGAGCCCACCCTCCTATCTGAAACCGACAGGCATTAATCAGACACACAGTGACGCAAAGACCTGGAAGCAATAACCAACAACAGGAACTGTACATTTGTTTGATGTGCAAGAACTCGTAAAAGAAGCATACCTGGCTGATTAGCTGCTGCAGAGGTTTTGCTCCTAATTCTTCGATCTTTGACTCATTCATGCAGGCCTGAAAGTATTGCTGGGCTTTTTCCTCAGCCTTACTCAATCCTCTCATAGTTTTGTTTTCTGCCCAAGTATATAACAAGATAAATGAGGCCAGTAAAAACAGAAAATGGCTTTATCTTACTTTGGGTAAAGACAGTTTAATTATCATTTGGAAGGATTTCTGTTGAAAAACCAAACTTTAAAATATCTTTGGTTATTCTTTAGCATGGAGTTCCACACGGCTCTACTCTCATTTTTATTTTATCAATGCTTTTTTGTGTTACTTAATCTTTTGCAATTGCTTACTTGTATGACCTATCTCTTCTATGCTGATGACATTAAACCTTTTATAACCTTTAAACTTCAGTGTGTTGAGGAAGTGTTGATGCTACAGAATGTTTGAAAAATGATTCAAACATTGCTTGGTTGTTGGATAATTTATTCCAACTGAATTTGTGCTCCTGATAGTTTGCTCTCACAGATTCTGACCACCATGTCAGGACTTGTTTTTGATTCCTAAATCAAGACTAAAAGCCAAAGGCAGCAGAATATTTGCAGAATGTCTTCAGCTGATTTTAAATCATTATTATGCAAACCTCATTTCAACAGTCTGAAAAGAGCAGTCCCCTTATGTTTTATACCAGGTACTTGAGAATACAAGTAGATTTTGGTATTAATGGGTTAATGTTGTGTGGCTTTAACAATTAAGTAATATAGAAAGGAGTTTGACCATGAAGGACCCTTAAAATCAGTACTTTACAATGAATTCTAAAATGGACAAGAAATCAATGAAAAGACATTAAAACAGGAATCATGCAAGTCATGTTTGTTTAAAAAAATCTTGCTTCAAAGTTTTGGTCCAACAGAAAGTGAACGTGGGCTTTTTAAATGAAGACCCTTACCTAACAAACGTTTCATCACAAGCATGTTGTGCTCCCACAAGTTGCTAAAAGGACCCCAGCGGGACTTCCCCTCTGGAAGAGGGTTGTTCTTCACCCACCCCCCACAAGCAAAGTTGTAAAAGTCATGGCAGGGGTCCACAGATCTGTCCAGTGCTCCCAGGACAGAGCTGCTGACAGTAATGCATGGCTCTGAAAGACACAGGCCTGGATGAGCTGCAACAGAAAGATATTTACAAAAAAAAAAGATTAACATTTTAGATTTTTCACTTTCTGCTTGTGGGAAACAGTAGAGAATTTGAAAATATTTCATGTTAAGACAAATATGCATGAGGGTTTTTAGAGCATCTGGAAGCTATCATTTTTTAAGCCAAAGAATACAACCTGGAGGGAATACTTGTCCCAAAAAAGTCTTTTAAAAACAGTCAGCTGAGAACTGACTAGGGAAATTATCATCTAAACTATCACTAACTCTTTATTGTCTAATTGAAGAGAAAGAAAATGATGATCAGATTTATTTAAAAGAGGAAGGAACTTGAAGATAAGTGTTAAAGTGTGTTAATTTCTTTCGTGTACCCACAAAAACTGTAAAGTAAGAAAATGCTCAGTGTGTAGAGAAGTGAAAGTATGCATTATTAGTACATAAACAGCTCCGTTTATAACAGTTGGCCTAGACTGAAACCCCCAACAATCAACCAGCCATATAAGGAACGAGACAGAGACTGATGCAAAATTATGAGCAGTGATGAAGTTAGGCTTTCCCAGAAGACATTTCATCCTTGTTCCTTTTATTATTTCAAAGTGTGATCCAACATACAATCCTGAATAGGAGGAAATGGCATTCTGTTTCCCATGGCAAAATTGAGGAAACAAACACTGATGAGAAGCAGCCAGTCGAAAATATCTTTTCCATTATAAACAGGCTCAAGGGAGAGATTTCAAACAGCTCAGTGCTAAGGTGTGGCACCAGCAAAAGGAAATATGAATGAGAAAATACTGTGCAAATTATACACATGATGTGCATAAGCCAAAAATAAAAAATACTTTTGCAGGAACAAGTGAACCTGCAAGGAAAATTCTAAGTTATTTTGGTTCAAAAATGATTTTTTTATTATGATTCTTATCCTTTCTGGTATTCATTCTAAACTAATCAGCTTCTTGGGCTGCTAAATAGACATTAGAAAAACTATTTACCCATGACTGTATGTGCACTATTTTAAGAAGATTAATTTGCATTAATTGAGCAAAAACAAAAAAATTCCAATGAAACTTGATGTGTGTTTGCAGCTAAAGCCTTTCAGGTTACAAAAAGCCTTAAGCTCACCTTGTTTATAAAAGACTCCAGCAGAGATGAACGATATGAACAGGGCGACTGACAGGAGACACACTAAAAACAGCAACCTCTTCTCTTTTTGTGTCTTGTCCACCCAACACATGCTGCTCCGGCCTGGCAAAAAGTTCACCTGTGCACAGAAATACACACATAAAGTACGTAACTGAACCATTTGAGTCATAGATACCAGGTAGAAAGGTATTTGCAGGGTTGAATCACAAATACTTAAAGCTTTAATACATACTGGTTATTTTTACCTTGATGAATTAACCTATCATAGAACAAAACCACTAAAGACTTCTGAGAGATTGGATGACTGGTTTGATTTCAGAACACAATGTTTTCTCTACGAAGCATTCTCAAAAGTTGGTAAAAGAAAAGGTTACACATCCTTTTAATTGTTTCTATTGACATTTAACATTGGCACATATATCAAACGTGCAGACATACACAGACACATGTTTTTGAAAAATATTATTGTATTTATTTTATTGTCTATATCATTCACAGGCATTCAGATAATTTATCTTTGGTGATGAGCTACAAGTCTATGAAGTTGGAACACATCCTTGTCATCACCCTAATCTTTCTCTCCCTCCACAAATTCTCTGTCAGAATGAAGTCGGGACTCTGGCTGGGCGAATCCAATTTATACTTTTCAATCCAATATTATTTATTCATAACCTCTCTTTACACGTCTGTAAACACATCAACAAGTATGTTTCTTGACACACTTTGTTGAAAAATTCAGATGGAAGTTAAAGATGTGTTTTGATGCATATGTAATAATAATAGTGTTTAATTTGATTCATGCAAAGCAGTGTAGTCAATTATGTTCATTTTGTAAGCCTTTTGTTAAAGTATTTACTTGGAAATATACCGTTTTCTGGAGTACAAGGGGTTAAAATGAACTGACAATACAGCGGTGAAAATAATTACTGATTTTGATCTAAAGCAGTTTTGGGCTTTTACCTGCATGGGTGATGATCCGTAGATATCATCACTGGTAGAGTCCACCAATTCCTCTTCATCTAACGTTGCTCTCTTGTAGGTTGACATCTGAAAAGTCAAATGAAGAAATGATTCTCTCAGTGCTTCCATGTTCCATTCAAGTCCCTATCTTTCCCAGGTGAGAGATGTGAGAGAGAGGGTTTTTCATTTCTAATGTCTATTGTTCCTCAGCTTTTGAGGTTTCAGACCAGGCTTGTCCTTTAAAATCCATCAGGAAAAACTCTGTTTTTCAGATTGAAACTATTTAATCCAAAAGCCAAACCCTCTTTTAAGAAAATGGAAAATTGTCAGTCCACTTCTTTGAAAGCACTTTCCCTATCGACACCTCTCGCAGCCCTCATTGCTTTAGGGACAAAGACAGACGTAACAACTAAAATCTTTCTGAAAGTCCTACTAAAAGCTCTTTCTCTTTCTCCCTCTCTTTCTCTCTTCTTGGACTTCCTCCTTAGCCCATTCTATGCAAACACGGAACTAGTGAAAAACAGGAAAGAGGTCTGACTTGAGCGATTTACATGACTGAGACAGAGTGTGCGCAAGTGATTGTGTGACGATGTGAGTCTTTGTGTGAGCACATTCCTCAATGTGGTTTCACTTAGGTTTTGGGAGGGAATCTCACCACTACAGCACACCCAGTGCTGTTTCTATAGGACGAAATACACTCAGGGGTGGTGCATCGAAACAAAAGATCCTCCTCCAACTGCATGCTGCTGCTCTCTGTTGTGTTACCTGATACACAACAGCATGCTCCTTAAAATACCAAATACTAACCAAAAGGTTCTAATAGTTTGTTGATAGTTTATTAAACAATTAGTGGAGAGAATAGTTTTTGAAACATGTTTTAATGTAAATCAATCAGGCCTATTAACTGTATGACTATTATCCTCTTTCACCCCATAAAATCTCAGTCTCTTTCAGATTTAAGAGGCACAATTAACTCAATTATCAGACTGCAGAGAAAGTCCTTGGAGCTTGTTCAAGTTTAGTTTGGTGTAAAAAATTTCTTTTTGTTTCTGTTTAGTTTGCCTCCAGACTCAGAAGCACTCTTCGTGAACTAGAATTTCCGACATATGAAATACTACTTGCGCAATTGGAATTATAGTTTTATCTGATTAGGCTAATAAGTTTGTGCTTGTAAGTAAATTATTAGTGTTCCTTAAGAGGGACTTTGAAAATGGTGGCGCAAAAACAAACAAAAGTTTTGACAGCAATATTTAGTCAAAGAGTCTGAAAGTGTTTGACTATATGTTGAGATTGATTCTTCGGATTAACTTGCATTTCATGTTTAAACAGGCATCATGCCACTAATCTCTTTCTACTGTATTGTCGGATTCAGTAGTTCCTTACACCAACTGATTTGACTAGAATTTACAGGCAAAATTCAGTTTCTGGGAAAATTTGTATATGACATAAGATTACTAAAAACAATTTTCAACACTGTGATATAATTTCACAGCAAACACAATCACAGAGATTGACAACTAGACAGTTGTCCAACACATAGTCATTAAAACTTCTTCAAAATGACAGAAGGCTACAAAATGTTATTACTTAAAAAAGCAGCTTGCTCTCAGAATGCTGGAGTTAAGGGAAGAGAAAAAGCTTGGTAGAAAATAGGTACACAGGCAGAAAGAATAACCACTTAGGAGTTTTTGATTAACTTCACAAAGAATGCAGCTGATTAAGACGTCCCCACACACAAACATATCTATGACATGAGATATGACTGTTGCAGTTTCTGTGTTAACCCACTCATGAACCAGAGTTAAAGTCGGAAGTCACCTGACAGTGACAGAACTGCTTCTCAGTGGTCCAAAGTTCTCTTTTCAGATGAGCGTTAACAATGAATTTAATTTGAAAATCGACATTTCAGAGTCTGAAGAAACAGTGGAGAGGCGCAGAAACCAAGTTAATTGAAGTCTGTTGTGACTTTCACACAGTTAGTTAAAACTTATGAAGCCATTTCATCTGCTGCTGTTGGTTCAAAGTCCATGCAGCCATCCAAGTCATTTCAGTGGACTTCATGGTCTAATCTGCTGACAAGAATTTGGACATGTTGATTTCATTTTCCAGCTAGTGCCATTTTTCTTGGCACTAGCACATGCAGCAAAAATATCAATACTTGCTTAATGTTCATGGCTTCACTGTGAATGATTGTGCAGGAAAGGTACCTTGAATAAATCCCTCAAAGAAAGCAAGGAGTATTGTCAAGAGCAAGTTAACGGATATCAGGTCCACTGATCCCCAAAGAGCAGAAGGTCGCTGTTAAAGCAACAGGGGCCTCGTAACACCTCAGCAGAGCCAAACGCTTACTGGCTTCATGCCATGCTGAGTTGATACAGTAAATAATGCAAAAAAGGTCCCAGGCATTAGACAGAAATACAGCACAGAATACAGACTATGTTTTAGTAAGTCCACATTTTCTGTGAAAAAATATTTCTGTTATTGAATTTAGGTAATATTAAAATGTTCTGAGAAACATTGGAAATCAAGTTTTCATTAAATGTAAGCTAGCCTGATCATTGCCTTCCTATGCAATTCTGCTTAATTCTCATGTACTCTCAGTGTTCAGTCTGGGATTTCTCCCACTGAGCTGGATTTCTCTAGTAGAATTTCAACCTGGCCAATCAGGGAAGTTTAGAACAGAAAGAGACGTAATGAACAAAAGCTTTGCTTTTCTGTGCTGTTTCAGAATTGTAGTCTGAATATAGTTTTTCAATGGCAGCAGAGGATGTGAGTGAAGCCATTCATGTTTTCCACAAATCCAAAAATTGAGCAATTAAAGTTGGAGCAAGATGAATGTTTAAGATATTTTATTGCTGGCAAAGATGTCATCCAGGTCAGCACTTCTCTTTCACAGTAAGGGACTTCAACAAAGTTCACGCATCCAGCAAGAAGTCATTTCTCCATAGCCGAGGGTCCAGACCCTCTGTACGAAACAAAGGACTAATGTTTACCAGGCTAGCTGTAAATGAAAAACAGAGAAAAAAAACCAACTCATCATTAAAAGTATTAAATATACACCATTATGCAACATGGGTCTAGCTTTGAGTGTTCCTTAATGAAATTACTGATATCAATTACATTTTCAGCAATTAATTTCACTGAAATGTGTCTGTATATACAACTTATGTGAGACAATGAAGAGACTTCAGTATGTTTAATAGTGTTGTATAAATGGTGACTAATCTCCAGGCAGCATCACAGAAAAACAACTCATTCCATGACAGACGGGAAAACAAAACAAAACATAGATGGGCCTGAGAAATTTGTCTAAATGTGAACCTGCTTGACATCAGATGTGGAGCACTACATGAACCCTCAGGCTCTGGTTTTTATCTGCCCATGTTAGTCCATTAAATACAAAACAAACCAACTACAGACCATTAATTCTTAAATAAAATGGATTAGATCTTTTTTTATATAAACACAACTGAACTGTAATCTATTCTTGAATGCTTGTTTTAGCTTACTTACAACTTGCTGCATATAAACATGCCATTGAAGAAGAATGGTATTCCCACATCTTAAACAATTGCAGTCAAACAAGGAACACAGATTCCAGTTAAAGCTTATTTCTGTTACACAAGATGTTCCTAAATAACCCCAGTTGTACAGACAGTAAGAGATTACTGTTTGCCTCCTATAAATACTTAAGGAATAATAAGAAAATTCCTTTCATATTCAAACTCTCCCTGAACTGGTGAGTTTATTATGTCTTTTAAAAGCCCCAGAGCTGATCAGCAAAGTAAAGCAATGAAGTTGTGGAAGGGCAGAGGACTGAAATGTGTTGAGAGATGGAGGGAGATAAGGATGGAGGAAGGCTGGTGAAAAGAAAGGGAGCTACTATGACATTTTTCATTTATACAAGGGTTCTATGTTACCACTCACTTGCATGGAAAGGTGTAATGGCAACACAATTATCTGATTTATTTCTTTTGTCTCACATTCCTCCTTTGCTCCATCAACCCTATAATTTAATGAGGGTTTACAGAGGTTCCACTCAAATTAAACAAAGAGAGCTTGGTGAACAGTCAGAACTATTGTTTTTTTTGGTTTTCTTTGGCTGAAAAAGTATGACATTCCCTAAAACATCTGTGACTTAATCATCCGTTCTGTGCTGATCAACGTAGAAAACTGGCATCGACCCTGCTGTTGTCACAAACACACATTCCTGAGCCCACATTCACTGTTTTTGAACACTTTCCTGGAACTGAAGTCTGCTGAAGTGCAGGAACATGTTACCACACAGACTGAAAGCCCTAGGCTGAATCAGTTCTTAGTGAAAACACAACTTCCCTTTCTCTGTTCATGTTATTTGGTGACCAATACCAGCCACTTCTGAGGAAACGTGTCATTACCAGTTGATACAAGAAGCATTACCTCAGTTTCTACAAATGTACAACACTGGGGACATTCACTGGCACTCCACAGAAAGATGCTTATGATAAATGCATTGTTTATTTTAGTAGCACAATCTCAAACTGAAAAACCTAACCTTTAATTGAGAACACTTATTCAGTGGAGGAAAATCTGTTGGTGCAATCTCCTTTTGCTAATAGGACAGCCCTCACTCTTCTAATGACAGTTACAAAGTTGGAGCATACAGTTATGTACCTTTGCATCTTTGATAATCTATACTTCCTCCAGAATCTTGTGTCTTCTCTTATACACTCATCTTTCCAGATCAGTCTCCAGCTTTTCTGTATGACTTTAAATATTTCAGAACATTTTACTGAAAAGCGACAAACTATTTTCTAATGTGGAATTATTTATGTTAAATGTGCTTATATGAAAGATTGATTTTGTTCTAATGCCAATGAGATCAAATGTATTTTTCACACACCCTCACCAATAACTACAACCAATACTGTATGCATTTCTAAATAACCTAAAATCAGGTGATACACATGAAAACCTAAAACCTATGCTCTTCCTAATGTGGTTGGGGTGTTGAATCGTAAAATGTCTCTCAACACCTACCTTGTAATTACCATGGAAAAGAACTAAGAAGTAGGTCCAAGACATTTAGGTCCCAAAACACAAATTTTGTGGTTATAGTCACTTCTAGAAGGTTTGTAGCAAATCCCCCAAAGTGTCCCACGATGTCTTCCCTTAGAAAAAGCTGCTAATACACAAGGCCACAACCCTTTAGTGAGGCAGTAAACCTCAAACATGCGTCAGTAATTCGTCACTGATCCTGCGAACCAGACTATTATATGCAGCGTTAGAGCATACCTCCAAGAATAACTTTTGTGTGTTTGAGAAGGAGTGCTGCGGTGGATACCCTTTCACAGCTAATTTATGAGGAGAACAAGAACAAAAAAGCACAAAACAAGTAAGAATGTGATGATTTCTGACTGTACATGCCATGAACTACAAACTCTGCAGCTCATTTTACCATCTTGAGTAGCTGGATTCAAGATCTAGATATAGTTTCAGACCACATATGATAAGTAATCACTAAATACTACAACAAGTGCAAACCTGGGCCTTACATTATGTGGCAGCCTACTTGACAAAAAGAACACACCTCTGTTGAAACCTCTGCACTCACCTCTGACCAATACAGTCATAACCTCAGTGAGACACAAAGAAACCGCAGCTACATTATAAAAGCTCCCACTTCCTGTTCTATATAAAACTTAAGAATAAACCGGCTTCAGGAAGAACAAACATCTTCGAAAAAGTATCAGTAATATATCCAATATAATATGCCCTGTAAAATAAAAAATACTCAGGCTTTTAAGAAAAATAAAATATTGAAATATGTGAAGTGAAAGGAAAGAGATTTTTTTTTCTCCTTTTTCCAAAAATAAAACTGAAAAGTGTGGGGTGCACTTGTATTCTGCCTGCTTTTCACATACCGCTAATTAAAATTCAGAGCAACTAAATTTAGTATGTAGTAAATGGAGTCCACATGTATGTCATTTAATCTCAGTACAAAGCAGTATTATGTAAGGAAATATTCAGAGTTTTGCACATTTCACTGAGCGCTGTTCCATCCATTATCCAAAGATTAATTAATGAAGAGCAACAAGCTTACAAAGACATGATCTTCCTCAAAAAGAGGCAGGCCAAGGAAGAAGAAGAAAGGACAAAGAGAAAATACATTTACAAAACACTACATGAGGAGCAAATGGTTAAATGTTTCAACAAAATACTGACTTAGGGAATGTCCTTTATGTTTCTAATTCACAGTTATGTCTTATTTTGTGTTTGTATTGGTCTACCAAATAAAATCCCAATATATTTTACTTTGAGGTTAAAACAACATGTGCAGTAGTTCAAAGAGCATCAATAGTTTTGCAGGAAATTATGACCTTGTCGACCCTTATGTTTGCTCCAATTCTGCATCCTGCCATCTGGGAGTAAAAGTATTATGGAAGTTTGCATAAAAGACAGTCTGGTTCCCTGGGCTCCCATATATGCAAAATCTGACCCTGTTCCATTTACAGGGTGTGCTAGTTGACCTTCATAAATGCAAACCCTCTTAGCTTTAACATTATCACCGGTGTTCCCTGCATTTCAGCCTGAAGGACACAGATAAGACAAAACTGTCACAGAGCTGAGATGTTTCCTTTGGAAAACAAAAAAAAGTCCCCATCCTGATAGTACAGCCTTAAATGAAAAATAAAATCCACTTTCCCAGGAAATCGGCTTTGTACTGCTTTACAGTGGGATTGTTAGACTAAGCTGAAAGACTTTAACAGAATCATAACACTTTGGATTTTATTTTTAGTGATTCATTAGCATGGCCGCATTGAGAAAATAAAGAGCTTGCATTTTCTCTCAGCTGGTTTATAATATCTAGGTGGCAGCGTTAAAATTCTTCAGATTCCTGGCCATCAGAAGACTCTGAGTCACAATTCTGTATACATTTCAGGTGCTCTGACGTATGTACAGGGATCAAATATCAGCCAGCCATGTCTCATTTCACAATCATGCCGTGTATCGACTTTAAGCAGTCAGAGCTTTATGCCAAACAAATGTGGAAACCTTGAATTTGCATACTACACACATTAATACTATTAAAAGCTGTTGCCTAAATATAATTAAATACCCTGCTGGCAAGATTTTTATCAACACAAGGTGAGGATTAAAGGAAAAGCACAGGGAAGCTTCCACAGGCACAGCCAGATAACAGGAGATTACTTGTCCTAGCAGTTGTTGTGGCAGGCTGCAGCACACTCCCAATCACACCTAGGTAATGAATAACCAAAGAGTAAATCAAAATCCCTTGCGAAAAGCAGAGCCAACATTGTGTTAACGTTAATAAACTTGTAAATCACCCAACCCGGAGTCTCTGCAAATACTGATCAAATACCTTCTGCGCATACATCCTTTCAGGTCGTACATCTGGACAATGGTTTATAGCTTTAACCTTCAGGTTTGACATATTGGAGCAATAAATTAGGCAAGAAGATTGCAAAGCAGAACTAGCAGTGACACAATGTGGAAGGACATGTCTCCTCCCACATTGGGTGCAACTTAACTAAACAGATGCAATCTATATTTTCTCAAGAAACTGTCTCAGAGGATCTTTGAAGACTGAGTTTTAAGTAGCTGTTTGCATATTTGTTCCTTTTTGTGTTTGGTTTTTCAGGAAAACATTGTATATTCTGTGGTGGTTTGTTTATAGAATATAAATATACTGTTACTTAAAATACTAAACCTTCTACTGACAGTTTATATAGAAAATTAGAGTATCTTTAGGACATTTATGATTTGTGATATCTTTTCTGTTGCCACATTAGATCATGCTGGCTGTCAGTGTAAACATTATCTATCGCGCTGGCCACAATAAGATAGAATAAAACAAACATGTGCAGCTGTGTTGTGGCTACACACATATTTTGGCTGAAATTATGTTTTGGTTGCAGCTGGTGGACTGGAGATAAAGTGTCACTAAATGGGTCACTGGCAATGACTGAGGCCACTAAGTGGTCGATGTGTAAATATGATGCTGGCTGTATGAGTCACTTAACATACCTCTGGGAATATGTGACCACATGGCCCTTAAGGCTTAAAGCTGACAAATGGGAGCCATTATCGTAGGAGAATTGAAAATCCATATAAAATCATTGCAAATGTTAGAAGCAAGATCAATATAGAAACAACATAATATTTATAAAGTCAATAGATTATTTAGGAGAAATTAAAAAAATATATTTTGAACATAATAGCAACAATCTGCATGCAATTTTCCTACATATTATATGTCACAAACTCCCAAAACTTTCTTTAAAAACAATGTCAACATCTTCTTCACAGCACGTCGTATAAGTTCTGTGGCCAAATCACATCATGCTCATGTCATAAAACCCCCATCAATTTAAAATCAAGCGTTGATTACGCCCATAAAGATTAACTACAACCAGAGGACACAATCTTACCTTGCTGTGACTCTGTCCGCCGCCACAGCCGTGACTCCGTAGTACTCTGACCAGGGGGACAGTGAGGGAGTTTCAGCTGCAACGACCAAAGACACTGTGCTTCTCTGTCAAGATGGTTCCCATCCCGCTGAGAACTCGCTTCGCTCAGACCGCTATTTCCAGGAAATCATGACGCAGTGGACGTCACTACCTAACCAGGCGGCGAAATGGCGACGTCATGCTCAACTCTAAGTTAGTGTGCAGGCAAGCAGTGCAGCTAGTCCTTAAACGCTTTAAAACGAATAATTTGCAGGAAGCTCAAGTTTTTGATTAACAGCTTTTTTTCGACTCAGTTAAGCAAGCAGGCTTGAGGAATCTTTTATTATTTATTTATGCATTATACAAATGTATAATAATTATATACCGTACACACCAAAAGTTTGGACACACTTTCTAATTGAATCCAATTAGAAGGTGTGTCCAAACATTTGGTCTGTACTGTACACTTATCTAATTTATATATGAATTATGGAAACTCATATAGAAATTCATACATGAGTTTATATAATTTATATATATATAAATTAATTTATATGTATATGTTTACAGAATAGTCAAAGCTGTTTTGTTTGACTGTTCTGTAAACTCTGGATGCTGCTCCCAGTCTTGGTCAGGATTTTCTTGTAAAATAATTTTTAACCTCAATGGTATTTTCCTGGCAAAATAATTGTTAATATTAATGCAAATAATAAAAATGATAAATGTTTCGAACTGACACCTGAAGATGCAACCTGTTCTTCAGCATTGAAAGTAAACAGTCAAGCAAACAAAAACAGACAAAACACCAATAAAAATTCTAAAACCCAAAACTTTAATAATGATAAAAAAGCAGAAATCTTACAATATAAAATTTTATTGTAAAATTAATGCACCAAAATTATTGTTATTATTATAGAGTGTAGAAATTTGTGAAATACGAGAGAAGAGAGTCACTTTCTTCCACATGAGGCCAATGAGGACATTTCTATATTTATAGAAAATAAAATCTAATAAGTTCATGATAAAATAATACACCCCTGCAGAAGTTTAAGAAAAGGGAGGAAAGGTTAGATCAGTGTTTCCCAATTCCAGTCCTCGGGGCCCCTCTGCCTGCAAGTTTTAGGTGTTTCCCTTCTGCCACACACCTGGATTGAATCTTTGGGTGATTAACAGGCTCCTGCAGTACTTGGTGGCTGCAGAAGATGTCATGCAATCATTTGAATCAGCTGTTCTGGTATAGAGGCACATCTAAAACATGCAGGCAGGGGGGCCCCGAGGACTGGAATTGGGAAACACTGGGTTGCCAGCACATTGGCTGGCAACTCTCCAAAAGACACTATCTTTTAGTGACTTTTAAAAGATAAAAGACACTAAAAATCAGTCCAATTGGTATACTGCAACATGTTTGTGACAGTAACAACAATTACTGCAGCATGCAGTTGTATGCTGTACATAGCAATAAACTATATCTCTGTAGTAGTGAGAAGCAAAAACAGGGTTAAATTACATTGGGCTTAATTCTCAGAAGAGGAAACTAATGAGGTTGGTAGAAAAACACAAGCTGTGATGAAAGCTCTTGATTGGCCTCTCAGGGCATGCTTTTACTCTGAAAATATTGATATGCAGGTTAAACAGTCCATTAAATGACCAGAGTGAACATCAGATAAGTGGGGTTTAACACTAATTGAAATGCACTCACAGGCTACAGTAGAAAAAATTACTTTATCCTTCTGGATTCACAAAGACACAAGTGGGCTAATTACACAACAGCCTGACAGAAGGTTTTTCAAACAGATATTGCGTTGAATTATTTTAAAAGGGGAATTGATAGGTTTCTAAAAAAAGCATATGTAAATAGCTATACATTCTGCATCCTATGTGAAGCCAAGATTTAGGTAAACCTTAGGTAATCTGAGAGTAATGACAGAAAAACGTTCTACAGCGACATCTAAAGGACGGAATGTGAAACTAACCAATGAGTTTTTAGTGAATATCAACAGTGGCGGAAGTCCTATTGTGCAGCAAAATATGAGATAGTCATAAATAAAAGGCCCAGATACACATATTATTTGAATACAGAAATGTTTAGAAGTCTGGGAGACCATTTGTAAATTTCGACAGGAGGTGAAAAATAGGCCTCAAACAGAAGAGGTTATAATCAATTTTAATAGCAATTTGAAAATATCTCAAATAAACAAGGAAGTAGACATGAAAAAAATGACAGGAAGAAATGAAAGTTTAAACAGGAACATGTATAGTCATACATAAAGCATAGCAGTTCCATCTTAGTGAGCTCTGAACAATCTGCCAACCGAAAATGAAAAGAGTAGCCAAACTGTAAATCTATAGACATGATGGGCAACTAGTACATTAAAGGGTAGCCTAGAGATGCAGAGTAATTGTAGGAACCTTTAATCCATCTATGTTAAACATGAAAACCCAACACCAATCAAAGAAGTAACCTCAGATTTAATCTTTCTAACAACAACAAGGAAGTCTTGACTTGTCTCCTTAGGCTATTTCACATCAGTTCACCGCTTGAGACACTAGATTAACTACTCACATTTCATCATTAGGGACATTCTTGTCAAGCAACAACGATTCAAACATTGAGTTGAACAGAGGGTATGGTAGTGACTTGTGTCCTAATTGCCCTATTTGTGACCCTAAGGGCCCTGTTAATGCAATTTTTCAGACTACAACTTAATACTTTAAGAAGAGAAGAAGCCACTTCTCTTCTTAGAAGTGGCACAGAATTGAACAGAAGTTCAATTGCTTTCTACTTATGCAGATAAGATTATCATGTCTGTCGAATCTATACTACTGTGTTATGTTTCAATGTGACTTTCCTTTTATAAAAGCTTGAAATTCCTTCATCTTTATTTACAGAATAAGTGCTGAATGAAAAGCAGTTTCAACTATTATAAATGATGGCCAGAATTAAAATTACAAGTGCAGTTCATAACAAACCCAGCTTTTTCAGCTCAAGTAAAAATGAAAATCAGACATTTTCCACTTCTAGTGAAAAACAGTAGCCACCTGTTAGTTAATAATAGCCTACTGTAATTTTAAGGACTGTTGCGCCGATTTTTTTTCTGACTACATTGTAAGTCGTCAGTACATGATGTAAACTTAGTAGACAGTACAGCTCTAAGAATATGGTAGTTTTAGAGTAACAAAACATAACTCTTTAGTTGTTCTAGTTTAAAAAAAACTGTTTACGGTAGAATGAATACTGCAAGTTTACAACAAAAAGCAGTAGGTGGATCCACAGGCAGGTGGCGCTCTTGGTCCGTATTCCCACAGCAGCAGTAAATCGTTATTTCTAAAGGGCTTTTTTTCTCTCTCTCTCCTTCCTCGTGGGTTACAGACCGCTATTCTGGGATCCGGACAAGTGCGGCCTTATAAAAAGCAGCGTGAATGCAGCACAAAGAACATAGATTTCAAGGTGAAGGGAGCTGAATGGACCGCGGACACATTTGGATGTAGATTTGTGCCACACAAAGTCCACCGTAGTAAGTAAAACTCGGATAAACTTTTTGTTTTGCAACACACCACCGGCTTCTTTGGGAGACACCGCGCTGTCGGTGAGATGAAATGAATAAATGCGTTGCGATCGTCTTTTTCTGCGCGCTTTTCTTGCTACAGTTTATTAAAGGATTGTTAAAACAAGCAGTTCTGGGTTTGTTTTAGAGGGTTTTAGTAACCTGCTGCACAGACGCTTTTGCAAAATGCGCATCCTTTTGTACCTTTCTTGTGCAGGATTTCTTCTTCTTTTTGTCTTTTTTAATTTTGTAACTTTTCTCCTAAACCCTTTAAAAAGTATGCAGAAAATTGGGTTGAGCCCCAGCTTGTGTGGTAAATCCAGATATATTTTTAGTCATTCTGAGCATGCAAGAGGCTGGATGTGAGAAGCAAAACAAGTTGCCCATTTAAAAGTGGTGTCAGGATTCTGTGTCCTGCCAGCCGTGGTGGTTAGAACTGGAAATCCTGGCAGGATGGGGTAAAGGACACACTCATTCCTTCATTTTGATTAAGCTGTATGAAGGTAAGCCCTCATCTGTTCCACTTACATCATAATAAAAAGCCTAATCCATGCCTTGCTACAACAACCTGCTGGCAGTTTGAGCCTGAGGTGATCTGCATCTACAGGGAAGACCTGAAACCCTATTTGGCACCAGTTTGGCAGCATCGAAGTCATGTCTGAAGCAGGGTTTCATGTGTTGCTCACCACACTGCTCACTGGAGCTCTGATGGTGGCAGTTTTAGCTCTTCTTTGCTACTTCACCTGCAGACTGGCAGGATCGCTGCCTCTGGGTGGACCTGGACGCTTCTGAGGACTTGTGCTGCTGCAGACACAACTGGCAAAGTGCAACTGAGGAATGGTAAAGAAAACAACATGGCATCAGTGTTCGGTGCTGTTTATTTCCAACGGGCCTGTTTCTCATTAAACCTACCGTACTAGAGTCTGGTCCTGTTCCCAATTTAGGTTAGATTTTGGAAGATGCTGACAAGATTTTCTCTCCTGGTGTTTTGAAGATTTATTAGAGGCAGCCATAAAGTGGGGAGGTTTGGTCTGGTATCTAACGGACCAGAGACTGGTGAGAAACTCATTAATTTCTGAGTAATCTAACCATTTAATGAAGAACTTGACTGTTCGTTAAAAAGAGTCTGGGATTAAAGAGGATTGCGTGCAGCTCAACAGGAACAGGAAGCTATAAACAGAATCAAGAGGTTTCTCATCAGACCTGGGTAAAATATTTTTGTCTTGAAATAATTCATATCTAGAATCTTTTATTTTATTTTTCTGGCATAGACGTGACCAGTCAATCTGCTGTTAATCGGCTTTGTTATGGCCCTTAAACCTCTCAGTGCCTTGGAGCTCAATCCCATTAAAATGACCTTGACCATAAGCACAAGGAAGAAAGGAGGAGGGTGTGGATAATTATAGTTGAAAGGCTGGCAGGCCAGGACCCCATAAGGGCCCCTGTTGTGGTCATAACTGCATGCAGTGAGGCCTCAAGCTCAACTTTAGCTGTTCTGTTATTTCTCCCTAAGACCTTTTGGGGCTTTTAGGATCTACTTTTTGATTGATTTTTTTTGTTCTGCTTTTATGACTAAAAAATAAATGGTTATATTCAGCTTGAGCATGTTGCTTCTCTGTATTCCCTTAGAGTTAAAATGAAAATTTCACATACTCTGTTTTTTATTTAACCCGTACTTAACCAGGTTAGTAATTAAGAACATATTCTTGTGTAACATATTATTTTAAAATTCTACTGATAAAAAGGTCCCCAGCTTTACGCTTTTTATAGTTTTTTGCTGCAGCATAATGGAAAGAAAGTTCTTCATATTTTGATTTAATGGAGCATGATGTGTTGGCTTGAGCGTGTGCTATAGGGAGTCATAGAAGCTTGTCACAAACTAAAAGCAAAGATGACCAGTTAAGAACAGATTACTGACACAAGTTATAAAACACATTGATTGATTTAAACTGTTTTATCTTTTTAACTGATGGTAAATGTACACCTTTATTAAAGCAAACTGGCATAGTGCAACTGAGGAATGGTGAAGAAAACAACCTGGCATCAGTGTTGCCAGGTTCATTCAAATTAAACTTAAACTCAAGTTTAATTTTAGTTTGGATTTTATTTTATTTTTGTCTGTGTGCACCTAGAGTCAAAATATTATTCATATAAAATCAAATATATGCACAAACAGCCAATAAAACAACAACAACACAAAAACACTTTTTGTTGCCACCATTAAATCAGTCACTATCAAGCAAAGTCCTCAAACAGCAGTGTTAATGTCGGGGCAATTTCAGAATCTTACTGTAAACCTGCTTTATTCAGTCCAAAACCAGGTTTGATTTGTATTTGGGACTACTGTCAATCTTTGTCCCGCCTTAACACATTTACCTGTTGATTTGAGGTGAGGTCAAGGAACTTGAAGATAGTTTTCCATTTATTGTTTTGGTTGTTTCTAGGGCTGGGTATTGTTAGGAACCTCACGATTCGATTCGATTTCGATTATTGCTGTTGCGATTCTATTCGATATTGATTTAAAGTTGTGAAGACACAAATGATTTAAGATAATGTTGACATTTTTAAAATATTTATTTCCATACAAACTTCTGTAACATCATATTTCTGAGCAAAGAAACTAACTTCTTTCTGCAATGTGCTTAAAGTAAAAAACTGTTCTTAATAAACAATAAAAAATAAAGTGCATGTAAAATAAAATTAGGCATAGCTTATCTCAGTCTAATATAAATAAAAATTCATTTCAATAACATCTGTGCATATTAGTGCAGATTTAAAAACAAATCATAGGGTTGTATTCAATTGAATTGCACTGAAAACGTTTAGTGCTTGTAAACATTCTTAGCTTTTGAACATGTAGTGATTAACCTCTAATTTTTGAACATATCTTGAACTGAACTATAGTACTGTAGCCAGAAATGAAGCACTGTACTGTGAGGGGGGGAGGGTAGAATCGGCGGACACACACGTGCTACCGATTTCTTTGCCATACAAAGAAACCTGGAATGGAGTAGTGGAACGGAGTGGCAATGTAATCACAATGCACTGTAATCTATGTAATGTGTTTTGAGGCAGTTGACCAAAATCCCGGACGGTTTTTAAATTCCTCCCGGACATTTTTTTTAGGTCTGAAAAGTAGGACATGTCCGGGAAAAAGAGGACGACTCAACCTAAGTACAGTTCTTCATTTCTGATTACAGACTAAGTGGGCACGTGGATATTCTTGTTAAAAAAAAAAAAGCAGCTGATCCACACTGATCATCATCTTGGTTCGAGTATCTTTAGCATATTCTTAAAACCCTTGTTTTCAACAACACTGTACGGTCGTAGGTCCTTGCAAATAAACACGGCTACAGACTGTGATTTTTTGTGCGCGGGCAGAGCTTGGCGGAAGTTTAGAGATGAATGATTTGTCGATTTGTGTCTGTTTGGAGTCAACAGATTGTGCTTCGGGTTTTTGTAGCGCATCTGCGCAGTATCTGGTTAAGTGGTTGCGCAGGTTTGTCGTGTTACTGCAGTACTTTAATTCTCTCTGGCACAGCTTACATACCACCTTGCTTTTGTCGACTTCTTGAGTTCCAGATTTAGACGGGAAAGCAAAATGAGCCCAAACATCTGACTTAAAAGTTGACGGAGTTAGCTTTCTATAGCTGCTCGCCATGACTGTTGTTATGCACTCAGGTGCTCAGCACAGTAACCAAACTCGCAGCGCCCCCAACGTGTCAGGAGGTGAATCGATTCTGAGGAGCCCCCTAATCGATTATGAATTTTGCGTGAAATTATTGCGATGCATCGATTCTTCAATTATTTTACCCACCCCTAGTTGTTTCAGTAGCCTGCAGTGGTTCCTGAGCTATTTCTGAACATCCTAGACAATTTCCCTTTAATTTGAGGTAGACAATTTCCAACAGATGGTTGGAAACCTGGAGACAATTTGCTGCTCCAGTGGGACAGTGATTCCAAATCCATTACCAAGCTAGTTTTAAAATGGATGAAGCATTGTGATGTTAACGTCAGAATCCTCTTCCTATATGCCTAAATTAGACTTGTTGAAAAGTTTAGAGTAAAGTTTAAAGACAGATATTTGACAAGAAAGTAACCAACTTAATTGAAAATTCTTCCAAAAAGAATGAACTGAATTGCTTAGATTAAATCAAACATTAATTGTTTGAAGCTCAGTAAATCAGACTATCATAAAAATGTCAGCAATTTAAAAACATAAATTTATAATATAGGTTTTTTCTTACAGTTTTGTTTTTTTTCCTAAAAAATCAATTTTAAAATCTATTATGCAATATTCTAAATCTGTGAACCAAATATTAATTAGCTGTGAGCAAAAAGTATCAATATGAAGGTCAAATTTAGCTTTATTGGCTAAGTTTGTACACACAAACAAGAAATATGACTTTGGTTCAACTTCACTCTGATTATACAGATATTAAACATAAATAAATGCATGTTAATTGATCTCTAAATTGTCCATAGAGTGTGTGTGTGTGTGCATGGTTGTTTGCTCTGTGTTGTTGCCGTGTGAAGAACTGGTGACATGTAAAGGGTGTGTCACCCAATGATAGCCTTCCTGAAATCATGCAAGAATAAGAAAATATAGGCAACAGATGGATGGAAGGATAAATAGTTTGAAATACATCTCTCTGTGTATAAGGCATCACAGAGAGATGCCTTTAGGTTGAGTTACAGAAATAAATGAACTTTTCAATAATAATCAAATTTATTCCTATGAGCATGTTGTACATATTTGAGCCTGTATTTGTCATTTTGAAAAAATGCAGAGAAAATAATCCAAGATAAATTAAAACATCTGCAATAAATTATTGTTTTTTTCAAAATCATTGAAATTGTATACTATATGTCCTATGATTTGTGAGTTTTTACTTAAACTGCCATGGAAAAGATCAACTCAGTATATTAGTACAAAATAAGTGTATACAAACCTCTGACCTAAACTGTGTTGATTTTATACATGTGACTGCATTCAGAGAATTGTCTCTAAGGAAATAAGGAGAGTGTTGTTTCGCAAAATACGTCTCGATGTCTCAAAGCTGTGAAGCTTGTTGTCAAAACTAATTGTTACAACATGAACATACCAATTTCACTCCACTTCTACTAAATCTGAAATCACACACAGAGAGTGAATCATATCCTACTTGCCAATTTGAGCAGTGCTATTTGCTTGATACAGGTGTCTAATCATCTTGGAGTAAATAAATATTATCCCAGTGTGTCAGAGTCGGTTATACAAAAATGACACATATTTAATTACTGGCCTCTGATCTTATTCTTTTGCAGCTGTGACATCGCTGCAGACAGCCTTCCACAGCTTCCCAAAGCGGCATCTTATCTAGAGTTACGCATCAGCCACACTCAGACCACAATATGAAGACGTCAGGCCTGCTCATCGCTTGCTCTTTTCTGATCTCTGGATACATGGGGATGCCACAATTCCCTGGTGAGTTACTCTGCAACTGAACAATAAAAAGAAAAGCTGTTTGAAGTTGGATATCGTTCCTGAAGGACATATTCTCAAGACTGGAGGCATATGTTTTGACTTTCAAGGAAGTTGATTTTTGTTTACATGGACATCCTGTTTCAAAACACTGGATATTTCACCCGCTGAAGCCAGTTTTCTGGCGCCACAGTACATAACAAGAATTCATTGTGTTAATGCTATTACAAATACTTGGCATCCTGTTGTTGGGGTATTTTAGGATAACAACTGTCACTGTTCTATGACAGGAAAATCCAAACAGTCCAATTTTAGATTTTGTTATTCCGTTTTGAATTTCAGTGTTTTATCCATTGTTGTGTGGCTATGACTTGGTTATATTCAAGCTCCCTAAACTCTGGTTGGAATTTTTTTAAAAAGCAAGTTTATCAACATCAGAATCAGGTGAATATTTCACAATTTTTAGCTGGGATTCTCTAAGACTATTTCATCTGTTGATGCAAAGGCAGGTCACTCTCTAGAAGTTGGTGAAGTTGGTGATGTTGGTGAATTGTTGCTGACTGAATTCAAAACTTCTGCTGCATTACGTTAATTCTTGAAATGTCTTGTTTCTTCTGAACAAATGTTTCATATTTGGGTTTCTATTATATTAGATTAAGAATCTATTAATTATTTGCTATACAGTTTTTTTTTAACGATTAAAGTAAATATGAGGCCATATAATGTGGTCATTCCAGACTAAATTGACCAGGGGGCCAAGGTGAGGCCAATGTCTTTTTTTGTGGGAACAGAACAAAATAATGAAAGAAAAATGGTAGTGCAAAATGTTATCATTTAATATATTAAGTGAGCCATAGAGACTGTAATGACAAAATAGAAACTTTGGCTTATTTACTGGGAAGAATGAACTGTTGTGATCTGTGTTTTTCTGTCTTCTGAGTCTCCATGTTATCCTGTTTTCCCCTTAATTGTTACCAGGTGTGTCTCGTTTCCTGATTACCTCCTGTGTATTTAATGTCACGTGTGTCTCTGTGTCTGTCGGGTCCTTGCCATATGTGTTTACCAGTCTGTCTGTGCAGACTGAACAGTCGTTGCCTCTTGAAGGGACGCTGCCCAAGCTACCTGTATGGGAGGGGAGAGCGGCTGGCAGGAGGGGCGGGGCGCTGTTCCTCTGTTATTGATCATTTCATGCACTAACAGCTGTTAAGTACATAAAATTCTGACTAGAAAAAAAATTCCCCACAGTGTTTTTGTGCCCCCCCTCTAGTGCAGCGCCCCTATGCGTTGCATACAGTGCATACCCACTTTTTGCGCCACTGACTGAGAGGAATGGATCCAGCAGCAGTTGGAGTTGGCACACAGGATCTCCACATCTCTACCAAGATGTGGAGATCCTGCCTTCTCCGCTGCTGAGGGTTGAAATGCAACCGGAGTTGGATTATGATCATTTGAAGAACCAGATCCACACTCTGACAGCCACCACCAACGGTTCCCCGTCATTCCTGCCTAAAATTTTTCAAATTGATTCAGAGGAAGATTTTTGTTACCTGTTTGAGCAATTCAAAAGAGACTCATTTCTATTAGAAATTAACAGCATGAATTTTCGAGCTTTACGACTCATTCATTCAGAGAAGAACCATCACATCAGCTGCATCATCTTCAGGACCAGTACCACCTCCAGCTCCAGCTCTTTTGTCTCCGGGGCCGCCTCCTGCCCCAGCTCCTCCGGCTCCGGCTCCTGTGCCCACCACACCTCCAGTCATCGCCGCAGCGGTCTCTCCGCCTCCAGCCGCTGCTGTCTCCGCGCCTCCTGCCCCCGTTAGTGGGTGCTTCCCCTGTGTCCCTCCAGAGCCCTCTCCTTGTATTCCCTCGTTGCCCCCTAGATACTCCTTGTTGACCCCTAGTGCTCCTTCGTCGCCCAATAGGGCCTCCTCCACGTCGCCCCCTAGTGGTCTCAGTGGTCCCTTGTTGCCCCCAGTGGTCTCTTGTCACCCCCCAATGGTCCCTCCTAGTCTCCGCCCCCTAGTGCTCCCTTCGAGTCTCCACCCCCTAGTGCGTCCACCAAGTCTCCGCCCCCTATCATTCAATCAGTCAATCAAATTTTATTTGTATAGTATATTTCAGCAGTAAGGCATTTCAAAGTGCTTTACATCATATCTTTCGTTTTCTGTTTTCTGCCCCAGAGTTTTTTTCTGCCGCCCCATCTTTAGCTCCCTGTTGTTGAGTGCATTGCTACAATTAAAATTTAAAAACAAACAAACGAAAAAAAAACCAAAACTTCACTATGCGCATTCTTGAAGGGACGCTGCCCAAGCTATCTGTATGAGAGGGATCAGAGCTCCACCGCCGCCTCCCTGTGTACCAGTCTGTCTGCGCTTTCCGTTCGTTGACCAGAGCTACCAGTGTTGAGCCCTTGTCTTCCGCTCAGCTATGCTGCCTGGGTTTTGGACTTTTGATATTTTTTGTGCCATATTTCTCATCATTAAACTACCATCATTCATCTCATCTGGGTCTACAGCGTTCTGCCACACCACCTCACACCGCAGCTTATGACATGACCTGATAACAGATATTAGAAGTTTTTCTTCACCTTTCCACCGAAACTCTTTTGAGCTTTGGTGGAAACTCAAAGGAGGGTTTGATTTAGGGACAGAAGTACCAATTAACCAGAGATGGGGAAAAACTGAGAGAAACTCCCTACAGGAGGGAGCAGGATGGAAGGTACTGTGTAGGTGACTGAAGAAGATATTAAAGGGAAATGAAGCCTAGGCATAAATTCAATCTGGAAGACTTTTAGCCCCACCTGCATCATCCAACCGGAGCTTCCGGCTCATCACCATTGATTGATCAACGCCGGTCCAAGACTCATCACGTCCAATCACCGTCCAAGCCCCAGCTGATAAAGACCGCCATCCATGGTGTCTTGCGCTTCCCAGCAGAGCTCAACCCACCTCCACACCTTCACCTCCACTCGCTCGGCTATTCGGCCACATCCTTCATTGCCTCCACCACCAGTGCCGGGTCCCGGGGATGACGTTCCTCTCAGCATACAGAATGCTCATCCGAGCCCATCGCAAAGTTTGCGATGATCGATGTCCTCAGCCGGGGCCCGAGTGCCAAAGATTTAATTCATGCTGTTAATAAACTTTTGTAATGGTTTCCCTTTTCTCTGTCTGAGTCTCTCCAGATTGAATTGTATGTGTTAAGTTTAACTTCTTCTTTCTTCTCTACTTCTCTCTCTAGCCTTATCTCTGAGAATAAATGATTTTGCTATTACTCTGATCTTCTAAATAAATATCAAAAAGACAAATGTGCATTTCTGACTCAGTGTTTCACTAATTATCAAAATAATATTTTATTACAGGACAGAGTCAGTGGCATCTCTGAATCTTCAAGTTGCAGACCCCTAATGAAATCTGGGGAAGCTAAAAGTGCAACCTTATAATTTTTAACTCACTGTTAAAGTAAAATTGTAAAAGCAAAAAATGAAATTGTTCTGTGCCAGAGCAATACAGGATCCATAGCAGCCAGTGCCACTTCTAAAGGGACATTGGCCCCTGGTGTCCCTTATCTAGAACTTCCCATGCATGTCACTTTTCAGGGACCTGCACATTTACAGTTTTACAAAATCTTATCTATTATTTTTGTGACTTAGTTTGGTATGAATCTAACCAGAGTTCTTCACTTAATTATCCAGAACAAGAGAAAAATCCCAAGTTCTGGAATGACTGGGCTCAGCAGACCTTGAAGGATTCATTGGAACAGGATTTCAGTAATAAGAAAGCAAAGAATCTTATCCTCTTCCTCGGAGATGGTAAGTCTCTGATTGTACATTTTGTGTGTTGCAAAAAGTTACAATATTTTCCTTGACAAAGTTGAATGAAATTTGAAATTGATGGATCTGAATTTTAGAAAGATAACTACCAAGCTTCCAGGGTTTTGGATGTTTTCTTTTTTTCGCCTCTCTAAAGACTCAAAAATGCTCAGATGTTTTTTTAACAAGTGGTGGAAAGATTGAAGGATTCAGCTTTGAAGGATGAGGGAGATGTTTTTCTACCGGGGTGAAATGAATCAATAGCAGTGAGCAAAGCTGCTGAGCTTCCATCAAACCGCTGGGCTTCTGTTTATGTAGGGATGCTCTCTGGTTCTACAACAACATTCATCCTTCATTGGGCCTCTGATGTCTCTCACCCCTGCATTCACAGCATGGCATTCTTGCTTATTGCTGCATTCATAATCACATTAGCCCAGTCTTAGAATGCCATAGAAAATGTGCATACTTGTTTAACTGGAATATGTTTGTTTGCTTTACACAGGTCAGCTGATAACAATCTGTTCTTCGTGCTGACATTTAACTGAAAGTGTCTTTGTAGACCACGGGATTTGTAAAACACACACAACTTCAAAAGCACAAAAATAACTCTCAGGTCAAACTAGAGTTTACAGCTACACTTTAGGGAATAGGCATTTGCTTTCTATCATCATTATTTTACCATGCTGTAAACAGTTATTTTAAGTATCCAGGTTAAAAAAATGAACAAGTCTTGAAAATGCCCACTTCTTCTAAGCTCATATTGTTGCGATATACTGTTAGACCTCTGAACAGACTCCTGCAGATTCCACAGTCTCTAACTTTTTTGCAATACCTTGAGGCAATCCGAATCAAAGAAAATATTTTGCCTGACAGCAGTCGAGATGCTCTAAAATGTCAGTAAAAACAAGATGATGTGTTGCTAACTAAGAATGATGAAACAGGGAGTGAAAAGTATGAATGTTTTGGAATCTGTGTTCAGACTCTTCTTGTTCCTGAGGCAAAAATCAATCCTAAAAGTCAATCTACTTTTGGTGTTCAGGAATGGGCGTCCCCACGGTGACGGCAGCTCGGATACTGAAGGGTCAGTTGAGTGGACAAAGCGGCGAAGAGACGCAGCTGGAGATGGACAAGTTCCCTTTTGTGTCTTTGGCCAAGGTCAGATTATTATATAATATTGAACAGTGAAGTGAATAGTTTATTAATAAGGACAAAATGTCCTGCAACCTTTCATAAAAAGAGACAAATTCCAGAACTACTTAAGAAAACCCTTATCTTAAAGCTATTTAGTATGCTTTAAAAACTCAAATCAAAATGCTACATGCACTGTTAGTTAGGCCTCATGTAATTCTTGTTTTTTAAGTCAGTTTTTTCCAAACTTCCACTTACATGACAAAACATAAAATGCATGAACATATTGATGGGTGGTTTACACATATCAAATGTAAATAATTCAAATTCCTATACAAGTAATATAGGGGATTCCATTTCAAAGCATCAAAGTTGAAAATATGTTGTAAAGAAGTGCAATGGTAGCAAACACTATAAGCACAATATCCCCTCAGGGACAACAACAATAAGGGAATTGACAATAAGCAAAATGTGTCTTTGGATAAGCATTTTAGCTGACCAAGTTCTGTGCCATGTTGTTGGAATAACATCACAACCTGATGAGGCTAACAAAAAAAATAATACAACTAAATTACTGACTTGTGTTTTTTTGCAGACATACAACACCAATGCTCAGGTTCCAGACAGTGCGGGCACAGCCACAGCTTACCTCTGCGGGGTTAAGGCTAATGAAGGCACTGTTGGTGTGAGTGCAGCAGCTGTTCGCTCCCAGTGTAACACCACAAAGGGCAACGAGGTCACATCCATCCTCAGATGGGCGAAGGATGCAGGTTAGGAGGCTTGAAATTTATTATAACACTGGCTTATTTTTGTTTTACCATTTTTTTGTTTTACTATTTTCATGTTGTTGGAATAACAGAATTCAAATTGCAAGAATTAATCATTGCTGTATATATTATGCTATGGATGAGCTGAATACTCACTTCAGTGACCTAATTGCTTCAGGCGCTGACTTCAAAGACTTTGAAGAAAAGCTCTGTGGTCATGCTTTTTCAGTTGATGCATTTTCATATTCAGCATTTGAACTTTTGATCTAGATGAGTGAAACCCATTTGACTCAAATAACTGTTGTACGGCCTGCTAATTAAGAGAAAGTTGTCAAACTTTTGTTTGTCATTCCTTACCTTTATGTACCTATATTAAAAGTATAAATGACATAGTGGTTTATTAGGACACTCAAAGATATTTTACAGAGTCACCTAGCACCTAGTCCAGCCTGTTAACTAGGAACCCAAGCTGAGTTCTAGCATGTTTGGCAAGCGGATTTTGCCATTGTATTTGCTGTACAATGGCTGCTGGAAATACATCTAATGTGGCTTTAGGTGTCCTCAACTGTATTAAAACCTTTTCTCTTCATTCATCCTAGTCGAATCGCAACCTATTGCAAATTATTAAGTTTGAAGAGATAAAGTTGAGTTATAAAATAATGTAAGTCACCAGTGTCACTGTTTTTCATTCAAAATTGAAACCCTGGTTCAGACAGCTCTCTCTGTGTCGACACTGCAGGAAAGTCAGTGGGAATCGTGACAACAACACGCGTGAACCACGCGACGCCGAGTGCTGCCTACGCCCACTGCGTGGACAGAGACTGGTACTCTGACAACGACATGCCAGAGGAAGCACTGCGGTCTGGCTGCAAAGATATTGCCAGGCAGCTGTTTGAAAATATTCCCTTGATTAATGTGAGTCAGAGTTCCAGCAACAACTTTTAATACTTGTAAAATACCATTTTTAAATGCAATGCAAGCAGTTCTTTGTAATAAAGTCAAAATGCTTTGGTTTGTATTCTTATAAAAAGCATTATTATTTGAAATATTAGCCTAGTTGTGTTTCAAATACAAAAAGCTATTTAAAGACTATTAAATCTAATTTTCAATTTTTTAGGTGATTATGGGTGGAGGAAGGAAATTTATGTACCCCATGAACATGTCGGATGTAGAATATCCAGATATAACAAAGCATAGCGGCACACGGAAGGACAAAAGAAACCTGGTGGAGGAATGGAAAAACATAATGAAGGATGAAGTAATTTTTTTATTTGTTCTGCTCTTGTTTTCTCACTTCCCCGATTACATTTACATATTTTCATGTTTAAAATGACTGCAATGTTAAAAGTATTTTTAATTTCAATCTTTGAACAGAAGGCTCATTATGTATGGAACAAGGAGCAGCTCAAATCCCTTAATCCAAAAAATGTGGATTACCTGCTGGGTAGGTTTCAATTTCATTATAAGACTCTCATTGAAGTGTAAATGACAAGTTATTACTCTTTGCGTTTGCTGTATGCCTATTATGTGTATAACTTGCTTCTCTTTGTCTGCTGCGGCTATTTTTTCAGGTCTTTTTGAACCTTCAGACATGCCTTATGACTTGGACAGGAACAACAATACTGATCCTTCACTGACAGAAATGGTGGAGGTAGCCATCAAGATCCTACAGAATAACCCCAATGGATTTTACCTCCTTGTAGAGGGTATGCACTTGACTCTGCTTGGTCTGTCAGTTAGTAGATGATGGATTTTTTTTGGAGGATCACCTAATCTTTCTCTCTATGAAATCTCAGCACCTTTTCCCTTGTAAGAAGTATTTGTTTTTTAGGTGATATGACACTGGTATCAGAAAAATAAGTAAACCTGAAAAAGAGATAGCCAAACTTGAAAAATGCAGGTTGCTGAAGATGTTTTGCAATCCAGAGACAAACAAAACTGCCAAATTGCTTCCTGCAATTAGGGAAGGAAGGAAGAGTACAACAATTAGCAATACTTTAGAATGAGAGAGTGGTAAGGGAGGGGGTGCTTTACAGTAAGTCTTTTCCAAAGCTTTATTTGTGTGTGTGTGTTTTTTATATTATTCAATTAAAAATGTCTGTTACATACGAGCATTTACTCTAGAGGTCTGGTTTTGTTTTCAGTTTTCTCTAAGCGCATACAAACTAGTGGTGGGACTCGGTTAACATCTTAACAGAATTAATTGCAATTTGTTGCCTTCTTAAAAATCATACATTGCTAAAATAAGCAACCTTCTTAATTCAAAGGCCATTTTTGCTGCTAATTTATTAGCAGCAAAAATCCCTTTGAATGATTAACCTATTCATTGAAAGGGATTGGGGAATTAAGAATGAACTCTGAGAGTACTACAGTACAATGTAACATTTGATTTAATGGCCTGCAACTTGCTTTCCTTGTAAAATGTAAATCTGTTTGACAGGAGGACGCATTGACCACGGACACCATGAGGGCAAGGCCAAGCAGGCCTTGTATGAAGCTGTAGAAATGGACAGAGCTATCGGGCTTGCAGGTCGCTTGACCAGCATTCATGATACCCTGAGTGTCGTTACTGCAGACCATTCTCACGTTTTCAGCTTTGGAGGCTACACACAGAGAGGAAACACAATATTTGGTATGTAATGGAAAACGTAATACATAAAGTGTAGCTGTGAGGTTGTATTTTCTTTGTAATGGTGGTCAAGCTGTGTCTTACCCGTAATGCTGTCTCCATAGGTCTGGCCCCCAAGACAAGTGATGTCGATCACAAGTCTTATACCTCCATTTTGTATGGAAATGGACCTGGTTACAAACTTGTCAAAGGTGAAAGAGAGAATGCTTCTGTTGCTAAATATGGTAAGTAGAATTTTTGGTTTTGCTCAAGTTTGGGATGTATTTACATCAGCTACATTACATCAAACCAATTACATTACATTACATCAAACCAAACAATGATAAAGCTGTACAGTATATCCCAGCTTTTCACTGAAGAGATACCGTGGTTACATTTGTTGAGCTTGCAGTTGGATTACAATAATTGTGCAGAACTCTGATTCATTTTCTTCAAAGAAAGTAATTTGAACATGTCTGAATAAATTAAAGCTGTTCTCTTTTAAGTAAAAGTATATTACTGCTGACAAAATTCAAAACTATTCTGATTTTGGACTGTAAGGGTTTAAGCAGGAAAAGGCATTCATTCATATCAGTAATGGATCTTCACACAGTAGGAGCAAAACATTTGTTTACAGCAGCTGTGGTGAAGAAATCAGACTAATGAATTGCTTAAAACATTTGTTTCTTTTTTAACCTTTAACATCTGTGCTTTAATATATTTTTTATTTTATGCAACACTTGTGTGTCTATGGATTATTTTTTTCTTTCTCTCTTTCATTTGATTGCATTGTGTTTCTGAATTGTGCTATTTAAATAAACTCCCCCAGGCTTGCCTGCTGCAAAATCCAGACCGCAAATGTCCAAATTCTACCCATCAGGGATGGTATCATAAATATTGTCTGCTAGAAACAGTTAACATTTATTGTAGCAATGCACTGATGTATAGAGAAGGTGTTCAGCAAGGGTCACTGTGATCAGAGAATTAGTTAAAAAACATTAGTGGCTAAAATTATATAGAAAATTGCATCTTGCACTAGCTTAGATCTCAAAAGTATTCACATTCTTTTAAAAGAAAATGAGACAATGGTGAAATATTTAACACTTCTAGGGCATAGAATGTGTCATAAATCGTATAGAACTGAAGATTTAAACAAATTTATCACAAGACAAAAAATTAAAAATAGTTTATTATATCAAAAATGATTAACCAAAATGTGCAAGAAGCTGATTGCAAAAAAAACGCCTGTGTGGTTCTTTAGTTCATATCTATCTGTAAGCAATTATTGCGAATCAGATTGACCTGAAGTAGAGTTGAGTTGTTCATTTGCATCCTTTGACGGTTCTTTAAATACATCCATAGTTTGAAAAGAGGTTACAAAAGATCTAAAGAGGACAAAAAAAATCCAATGCATTTGCTGCACACAACAGCATAGTTAAGTAGTCACTGATAATGGAAGAAAATGTAGCATAATAGGGATGTTTCAAAGACTGGACATTTCTTCAAAACTGAAAAAAAGTAGAAACTGAAGGAGATGCAGGACTACTACTTTTTTCTCCACTAAGGAGTAACATTGAAAGACAAAAGCATCCAAAGAACATGGGGCCAAAAGCTATGACAGTGAAATCAAACCTGAACCTTTGGGCCGTCAATGGCATGTTTGGCACAGAAACAAAAGACCACAGGACACCGAATGAACACCATGTAATGAGTTAAATGTGGTGGTGGCAGCCTCAGGCTCTGGAGTTAGTATTATTCACATGGATGTCTTTGTAACAGATTAACTAAAATCTGTTGCAAAGGAGCGAGGAGAAATCTGTTACATCTGTTGCGAGGAGAAATTATAATCATAGATGATGACTAACATCACAAAAAGTTAACATTTTATCAGTACTTTCTGCACTTTTGAATGCCACTGTATTATTACACATAATACAGTACTTCAACTTCTCATTGTGTATCTGTCTTGCAGATGAAAAGAACTACCAGGCCCAGGCAGCTGTGCCTCTGAGCATGGAGACTCATGGAGGAGAAGATGTGGCTGTCTTTGCCAAGGGTCCCATGGCTCACCTGCTGCATGGGGTCCAAGAGCAGAACTACATCCCCCATGTGATGGCGTATGCGGCTTGTATCGGCCAGAACAAGAATCATTGTATGTTGAAGGACGGAGCAGTGGGCTTAACGCCAATGTTCTCCAGCATTGCAACCATTCTGACAATCACTCGGCTCCTGTGCTGACCCTCCTCAGACACTTTGTCCTGTTAATATCGTTCTTAATCAGTTTCACATTTAAGATTTTAGCATTTGTGTTTTTCATTTTGCAATGTCTCTATGTAATGTTCTTGTAATGTGACGTTTTACATAATTAACCAGCAAAATCACAAACTTTTGTCCAGTGATTTAAAAAAAACCGCCTGCCCCCCATTATTTTGTAATTTTTCAAATAATTTTTTTTTTTTTACTAACACAGTGTACAGCTACACTGGTACAGTGTCTTCAGTTCAGTGAAGAAAGCATGTGGATGAGAAAGATTGCTGAACCACATAGTCTTAGGAAGCAGTGAGAAGAATTTGAGGGATTTGTCAGCTCACTTTCAGGAAAAGAAAACATGAAGTCAGAGGGAAAAATACTATTTTATTTCTCACCTTCCTGCCACACAAGAAAAAATACATACATTCTATTGAAAATCTTCAAGGGGATGTATTTTGCACATTTTTGTACTTCCATTTGAGTCTTTACTGTTTCCAAAAACAGCACAAGAAAACCATTTTGTGGCAATAAGTTAATGTTTTTTGGTGTTTGTAAAATGAGCAGTTTGAAAAATCTCCAAAATGTAACATAACAAATAATCTGGCGCCGCTCCTTGCCTAACATAAAAAAAGGCACGACTAAGCGAATTGAAATTTCATAATCTAAGAATGATTTTGTGGAATAAAATTACCAAACATGTTTTGTACAGCCATACTTGTCCTATCCTGTTCAAGGAAGTATAATATATCACCTTCAAAAAGGCTTTTATTTCTATTAATTCTAAATATTTTACACTTAGCAACTACTTAAAACTCAACAAGTTTAATTCAAAAATATTCAGAACAATAAAAAACATTTTTTATTACAGAAATGTGGGTATGCTAAAAAATATGTTTATTATCTGCTTAAATGTGTTTTTTAAAGTTACTTTTAATTTTAAATAAGACTCATGGGCTTCATTTTCAAATTTACTGAAGTTGACTGTATGAACTGTTCTGTTCAACCAATTATGCAAAATATCCTGAAGCACTCTCTTTAAGGGGTATAGAGCTAGTTCAGCCATGTATAAACATGTCGGGTTTGCTTTCGAAACCTTCAAGGCTGAATATCGGAACTTGTTTTGTATTGTATGACAGAATGAATAGAAACTACCTCGCATTCTTCCAAATAATTCCCATAGGTTGTCATCTTACTCACTGGAACATTTTGTTTTCAGCAAACAACCTTTTCCTGTCTGAACATGAAAGAATTACTTCGTTAAACTGACTACACGGATTAATTTTTTTAAGTTGAACACTTCCCGTTCTCATGAACACAAGATCGCTCGCCTTCTTCAATCAGAATCTGCACCATGTAACCAATAAATTTTGATTTCTGATAAAGTATTTGGCTTTGATCTCTTTATAAGGCAAGACAACTTTATTTATATAGCACCTTTCAGCCAAGGACAAGTATGTAAATGTTTCTTTTTCGACATATTTTTAGAACTTCAGCAATAAAATCAATATACCTGACACACCTCAGCTTAAAACATTTTTTAACTTCAGATAAAACGTGAAGTTTCTTCACATGGTTGGTGACTCATCACACTTGATTAGCACATGAAATTTGTCATTTCCCGCTAGCTTTCCTTGTCTTCCTCATTCCTGTGTATGAGGAGGAATATAAAAAGGCCTAATTTGGCAGGAGCACAGAAAATGAGGTTTCTATACAAGAGGATATGAAATTATCATGTTGTCACAGTACATTTGTAATGTCAAAAATAGTAGTTTATAAAAAAGACTGCCTGTGCTATTGATGTTCTGAAAGTTTATCGTCTCTAGCAAATGTTATTATTTTAGTTTCATACAAAAAATACATATACAGTGTTGATATGATAGCAGTACATGTTTTATATTTAAATATTTGTTGTAATTGTAACTGATTGGTAAGTACTTATATTCAGTTTTGTTAAACTGAATGTTTGAAGTATTCCAAAGGTACAGATCCTGATTTACTTCTGTTAGAAACATTTGTTTGTTAAAAAGAACAACAAAGACAGAAGTCTTTCCTTGCATGTCAACAAGGAGCAAATTCAATGAGTTAGTCAGGTCAGAGCATTCTCTAACAAAGAAATGATCTTGCTTATATATACTTCCTACGTACTTTGCACAGATGTAAGGTGGTGTTTTTGCAACCCCACAAAAACACCTTGAAACGATGATTCATTATCTCGTAAACAGGAATTTAATTTTGAAACTTATTCTTTCTACATACTATAAAAGCTGCTTTGTGTAATCTTCACTTCAGCCGTCGATATGTCATGTTATTCTGAACCCAGACTGTCTAGAAAAATAAAGGCCAACAAATAAGTAAATAATAAATCAAATCAATGCAATCAACATGGCAACAGACTATTGGATACCATAAAAATAATATTGAACAAACATTTTTCCAAGAACTTCGATTTAATTCAAATAATTTCCAAAGAACATGAGATATGGCCTACGAATAAAGAACACTCTCCTGCATTCAGGTAGCTGAAACAAGCTTCTTCTGTAGGGTAACCAGACTTTGTTCACCTTCCCTCTGGAGGTCATTTTGAAACTGCTGCTTCTCTGTAGCCAATAAGGTCATTAAGATGCTCCAGGGTCAGATAAATTATGTCATTTCTGATCTGTGAAAGCCTAAGGATCTCCTTTAAAGAGCTGATGAGTATCACTGAGGAAAAGAATGTTAGGATCTTCTTGCTGGACCTTTGCTTTAAATGACTGGAGGACCATGCAAATGAATGGATGGATGTTTAGGCTCTTATGTTTGTTAAAGAAAGTAAAACCAAGCAGATTTATGAAGGTTTTTATTATCAAAAATAAACATAAAACACAAAACTTTCAACAGGGTGGAGAAAAGCATTCTGAATAACAACACAAGCTGATAGTCAATGTATTATCCAAATATAACAGGCAACATGCACCAAAATAAAAGTTGGACATTATAATAACTAATTGTGTTGTTAGTATATGGAGATGCAATCTCAAACAAGTGAACAAAAACATCCATTTCTAAACAGACTTTCCATTGGAGGCAGCCACGAGTAAAATTGATACCTCTTGGTCACATCTAATTCGTTAAATATAACAAGTTTGCTCCTAAGAATTGATTTCGATTTAAAAATGTGGAACTTTTTAAATTAATGCAAAGACACTGAATCTAAGCAGTGATGGATGTGTGGGTTTAGAAATGCAGCTGCAGGATTATGTTTTCATTCTCAATATTCTCTACCTTAACTTCCTCATGGTTGCAGAGGGTACTGAATCCTTGTTTGTTTTAATGTCTTAATTGTATGCCCTTTAAACACTTTTTTGAGGTGCCTCAGAGACTGTTTCAAACACAGTAATAATCAGGAACTTTCTTTTGTTCCTTTGTGTTACCACAAATGGGTCCACTACAATCCTGTCTTATTTAATCTCTTTTGTTTTCAGAGAACAGTGGTGGATGTTAGGCTTTATCTGAGTATGTCACAATGTGTGAACTTTGTCTTATTCACACATTTTGCATTTGAGTCTCAGTGCCTCATCTAGTTCCAGAATAATTAATCAGGTTAGTTCCTAAAATGATGAAATGTAGGATGAAACCTGGGAAATTGGTGTTTTGTGGTTATTGTTCTTTGAACTTTTCATCCTTGTGAAAAGTTCATGGTAAAGGAGAAGAATAGTTACTTTTCCTTGCAGACAAGGAGTATATATTCTGTGAAAAGGAAATAAAATGTGGTGTTATTAGATACGTTAAGAGAGAATTACAGAACGTCAAAATAATATAACATAAGAGTGAATCTGAACTCAGAAACAGAACAGATGCACAAAACATAAATATATTTTTCTATATTTAGAAACATAAATACACAAAAAATAAAAAACCTATTTGTTATTCAATTTAAATATGCAATAGTATTGTATCTGTTAGAAAAGCTGGGGGAATTCACAATGAAGCCAGTTTTTACAAACGTGCTGCAGAACCATAAATAGGTCAAAACTAAAAACCTTTATGTTCACATCTGCCTAAAGTTCAGAAATGTAACAAATAGGTCAGCCATAAATTTTGCAGAAGTAAATATAAAACTTCAAAGACCCAAAGCTGACTGAACATGAGCACAGAGCTCATAATTTAAAGATCAACTTCACACGATTCAAATATCACAAACTGTACTTTTACCTCATTATTTATGCAGAAGAAAGTAATATTTAGGATTTCTGCCTTTCTTAACACTGAACTCAATCTAGATATAAAAATTTCTTGCCTACACAGGGATTTTAAAATGACACTGGATGTCATGGTAAAATTGAATGGATATATATCTTGGATTATCTTAAAAAGTTTCCAGAGTGCCATCCAAGAGTAAAATGCCTTAAAGCAACATAAATGAAATTGCTCTTTGAGACGTCTCAATTGCTGCTCAGGGTTCAGCTGCTCAGGGTTGAGATTCAGTCATTTGATTCTTCATCCGTCTCAGACCATTTGATTCAGTCACTCTTGCTTCTAGCTAGTGTGTTTTGTATCAGTACAATTTTTTGTATCTTTATCAAAGAACCTCATAATTTTTTTCCAAAGAAATCCCAGAAATCAACTTTAGAAAGCACAAGGCTGCATAAAATAAGCAAAGAAGCAACAAAGACTTGCCAGTGTGTGGAACTGGAAAGAATCCAACCTTGTTTGTAGCTCTATTGTTTTTGAGATCTCAATTTTTCAAGTGCTCAGATTTTTTTATGAACAATTTCTAATTTCTTCATAGATTTTTATGATGCCGTATTCTAATAAAAAAAGCAGTCCTTGTAGACGAATGACGCATCTTTCACAAAACACTTGTAACATCTGACTTCTTATGAAATGTGTCACTAGCTGCATTTCCATTACAAATGTGTGGGAACTTTGTCAATATTCCACAAATATTGGAAAACCACAATTTTCTAACTGGTGTTTCCATTAAATAAGAAACACAATTAAAATTACACATGAATAAGGTTGTTTACATGAAAAGTCATTCAAAAACATGCCTATCATATCCTCCTACCATTTCCTGTTGTCTTCTTTGTCTCTTCCATCAAGTGTGCTGCTGTGTTGATCAAGACTTATGTGATGCAAAAAAAAAAATTCTGTTGCAGTTTTGCGAAATACACTAATTTCGGTACAGTAAAAGAAAAGAAAAAAAACTCATTCCAGCGCAAAAACTTTTTATTGAAAAAAGTTAGTTTTTTTCAAAATTTGCTTGTGTCTATTAAGTGAAATAATTTTCAGAATTACAATTTGCTGAGTTTTGTGGTCAATTGAAATGCAGCTACTGTCTTTTGAAAAGGCCACAGAGGAAGAGCATCAGTGGAGCTACTGTTGACATGTTTTGGAACCAGACTTTTCTTTTTCTTTTTCACCGACAGTGTGCTGTGCTACTATGAATAAAATGGCAAACAAGTTTCTCAAAAAAGTAACCTTTAAACATATTCATATTGGAAGAAAAATGTGCAAGCTTAAACAGAGTCTTTGCAAAAAGGTCAAAGACTCCCTGTTCTGATTTTTGAGTGCCCCATATGAAAATATGACAAGAAAGAAAAGCAGTGAAAAAAGCAAGCAGTCATGTGGAACTGGAAGTCTTATGAAGTTCAACTTGAAGACAGAACCTCAACAAGCCCACAGAGGCCCATGAAGTCTAAAATGTAACTCTTGGATGTTTTCATTTGTTTTCCAGGTTCTTTGAGAGTTAAGAAATTGTAAAAACATCCAAGTGTTAGATGTTCTTTAGACATATTGATTTTCATAACACTAAACTACTAAAGAAGTACAGTTTCTTGGGAAGGGCACCCAGGAGAAAGCATCTTATTTTTGAAAAGAACATGGCAGCATTGTTGACAGCAGGTTAACAAAGCGTCTTTTTAACAAACTAAAGTCAGCTACACTCCAGAAAATAAAACCTGAGATTTTGTAGATTATCAAGTTTGTAACTCAAATGAGACTAACGCTGCTGTAATGTCCTCTGAAAAGCACACATCTCAGCCTGACTGAAATGTTGCAATGAAACACTAGGAGAGACGGGCAACAAACTCCCCACAACATCTATATTTTACAACATTTGAAAAAGTAGTTCAGCATTTTCCCACAACAGTGTGAGAGAAGCCCATAATCAAAAATTACTGCTGGCGATTTCAACAATGGAGGAAAGGAGCTTTCATTTTTATTACCCATGTTGGCTCATTCTTGTTAAATAAATTAATGACGTGGTGTAAAATAGGTCTGTGTGAGTTTATGTCTATATATTGTCAAATTTATAGTATAATGGCCTGACTCATTTTTTAATTTATTTTTTTTTTTTTTGCAAAAAGAGTTTTTTTTTTTTTTTTTTTTTGCCCAAATCACATTTGGCAAAAAATGACTTAAACAGCTTAGGCCATTATTTTAGGAAAAGGATATGTAAAAACATTAAATCAGTGTGGGTCTATTTAATTTAACAGGTAATGTAAAAGCAACATTTTTTGTATCTCAGAAACACAATAAAACTGCTATTATCAACAATTAATGCAAATAGACTAAAATACTTGCAGGTCAGTCCGAGTTTGAGCTCTTTTCTGGTCCACATTTCGTTTTTTGCAAGCTTAATGAAAGCCATAAATCTTGATGACTATCTCATTAATTGCTGCTTTGCTGATACTGACGTCTCAGAACAAGATTCCTGATTTATTTGTGTTTTGTGTGTGTAAGGCAAAAATCATTCCATTCGTTGCATTCACCAACTGTTGACCACTGATAAGGTAACTGCTTCTTCCCTGGTGTGTCTTATCATACTGCCACAGGGAATGTTGTTAAAAATTCAGTCAGTGGCTATCTTCTGCCTAAACAACTCCTCAACCATTTAAAAATCATCCAGAGCCCTAAATCCAGAGTGATACAGAACATGGAAACACTAGACATACAGTTGATTTTTCATTCTTTGCTGTGTTTATTTCTTATTCATACTTATGGATGGTCACTTAATCTATGTAGCTTCTTTGTCAAACAGTCTACAACCACTAAAATTCTGTGTCAATCATAATACAATTTGCACACTATTTAGTTAGTTTTGTCTGAGGTAAAATATTTAGATTGAACATTGTTATTGTAGATTTTGTATCACTGTTTGTGTTTAACTTTCGTCTTAAGTTCAGCATTTTGCCTTGAGTCTAAGCTTTGATCTGAGCACAACCATAGTTGCACTTTATAGTCAGGAAGGGGTTTTTTTTAGCTTGCACACATGCTCACAGCTGCAGCTTACATACACACATAACTGCTGAACATCACAGAGGCTTAAGGTTTTAGAGTGACACCCCTTAGAGGGGATGTAGCGCAGAGAATAAGAACTGTGGATTGGATCCGGATTTCAGCTTCTCTTGGTTTATCCTTTAGGTAGACCAAGCTGAAAGCTGGATGGTGAACTGTTGCAATGATGTTTTGTGACGAGTGTAACATTTTGCTTTGTATTTGATTGAGATTTGCTTCCATTATATATTTGAACTTTTGCAAAAATTTCTTTACTATTTATCCAGAGTCCTGAGATAAAGTACCCAGTGTTTAACTGCCAGGCATAAGGCTGCAATAATACTGTAATTTGTCATATCAAATGCAATGTCAATACATATCAAATACAACTAAAATATTTATTTTATTTTAAAAAACAATAATAAAACAAACAAAAAAACACTTCAGGGTCTGCAGAGACAATTATAGTGCAAACTATGGCAATATATGGAGGTATACATTGCGGAGGAGTTTCTGTTAAGGTTTAATGTCAGATCAATTTAGTGACAATCTCTCATGGTTTTACAGTTGACCTATTCATAAAGGTCACTGCCCCAGTCGATGGCAAATAGCTAAAAATTGCAAAAAGCCTGAGAGCCCCACTAAAAACTCTTATAAATGCTTATTTTAATATAAACACCAAATATATACATATGGAAACTGTTTTAGATAAGAGTGTTCCTTACCTTAGCTCTATGGGGTACATGCAATCAGTGCCAAGGAAAACTAATACCCTCCATGAATTGATTGCTTTATAAATAAATAAAAACATTTTGGGCTCCAAAGTGGCATTTTCTTTCAAATATTTTAGAAAAAGAAATTGTGAACAGGCAACTTTGAATATTTTGCAAATAGTTTGAAGTTACATTCCATAGAAAAATATGTTGAGAAACTGAGAATGGGCTGCCAGTGTGTTATCCTTATATAAGCCACAGGGTCTTGCATCATAGTTAAAATATTTTGTAATATTGTAATTTCAAGCTTAATTGTATTTTAATGAGATTTTACATTGTGCAGAAAGACTGAGCCTAACGCAAAGGAACACACCAGAAAGGTCAAAGTCAAACTGTGATGGTTGATTAACCTTATGCTAAATGCATATATATATTTATATATCTATATATGTTTATATATATATATATGAATTCAGAGCACTATGCAATTTGTTATTTACCTTCTATTTGAAGAAGTTGGTGGGTCTGTCAATAGCAGTCTTTGTCTAGTTAGTCATGTATTTGCTTTTATATGCATATTTTTAATTAAGAAGGCGCTTTGATGTTTCATTACTGAAGGCTATTTTAGCAGAAGAATTCCACATAGTATTTATGTGTTAACTGCTGTTGCTGTAACAGCAGTTCGATTTTCCAACACCTTTCTTACGGTGAAAGCAGAGGAAGCTTGAGGCAAAGAGAGGCTGCCCCACTGTGCTGGTGGTGAGAGGAAAGAGAGGGTAGCACATACATGCAGATTAGGTGTTGACAGATGGTCGTCCGCATTGCTGTGTAAAAACTTAGCAACAGTTTGATTCAAAAGTCATTCTCTTTTCAGAAGGATAAGTTCCTTGCTATAGTTCTCAAACTTGTTCAGCTGTTATACATTCAATCAGAATTAGAACAATAGACTTTGATGTATTTTAATGAGATTATATGTGATTTATGTGACCATCATAATGAAGAACATGTTTTTCAAACGTATAAATTTGACCTGCATGAGCAGGAATTCACACAACCACATTTTGCTGCAGTTAAAGCTGCATGTCTATTGCAGTATGTTTCCTTGACCTTTGCTCATGTAGAAACCAAAATCTTTGATCCTCCTTATTTGCAAAATACTGACACTCAAGCTGAGGCACAATCGTTGAAGAGCAACTTTTGACAGCAAGTCTTGCCACAGATTCTCAACTGAATTGAAGTCATTATGATTTTAATCTAAACCATTAATTTTTACATTTGCATATTTAGGGTTTGCTAGCAGACAAATCTCTGTACCAGTCAACAGTTCTGTGCAGCTTCTAACAAATTATCTTTCAAAATTGTGCTGTATTCATCTCCATCTCTTTTCTTATTAACAGTTTCTGTTAATAGTTAATCTCTGCCATTATGTTTCAAAATTGAGATTATGCATTAAGAGCGACATGATTTCTCAGTTTTCAGCAAAGATTTGCTGACATACATTTCATTTTTTATGTCTGCAAAATAAAATGCTGGCATCTTATTTTGCTGACATACAATGGGGCAAAAGAGTCAGTTTTGTGTCCCATCTGACCCAAATATGCTCTATTTTGGAATGAACACAGAGACATTGAAATGTTAGGATATTAGTTTATTACCAAACCTGTCTCTAAGGGTCTTTATGATGCTAATAACTTTTTTCTTTCAAGAAATTTGGCAGAACAGTTGAGTTTATACTGAGAATATAATATACAGTAGAGCATCTATTTAGTTACTATTTAACTTTTCATCTTTGGTTTTACTCAGAAGTACAGATGACTTTTGAACGTTTTGAAAACTATTCATAAAATATCCATAAAGTAATGTGGAAGCAAGAATATAAAAGTTTGTGACTATAATGTGACAGAAGGTGGGAAAGTGACATTTTGATTGTTTGCTTTTTTTTTTAACCAAAGAAATCAGAATCAGCTTTATTGACCAATTAAGATAAGATTTATTTGTCATTGTCATCAACAGATTACAAGATTGAGATTGTGCTTGACTCAAGTTAAAGTGTAGGTTATATATATACACATAATAAACAATATACATATACATACATGAAAAGATAAAGAAATAAATAGTACAAAAAAAGAAATCTACAGGATGTACAACATGTACAGGCATTGCTGCTTTGATTTACTAATAAAAACGGAAATGTTGTGACAGAATTCAAAAGAAACCTTTTCCGAAACATGATGAAACCTGTTGCAAATTAACTGTGAAGGGGCTGTTTTTTTAACTTGTAAGATGACAGCTGTTTTCTTCCCACATGTATAATTTAAAGAGCAAGAATGGCATGTACAGAAAAAGCATAAAGCTCCAGATGATTTCAGTGTACCTCTGCAGTTTGCAATACTGGTCTTCTCCCCGGGTTACACTCACCTCAATAGAGTCTGCAGTCGATATGCTCTTATATTATTCATTTGTTGGATTGTCTCAGGGCTGAAAGTTTTTATTTTTATTTTTTATTCTGTGGTTTTGCTGATTGTTTCTTGCCGTTTTGTTTGCAACTCTTGTACGATCATCAGATCTCAGCCACAGCTTGGGCTTCGTGCCCTATTTGTCTAATTTTAAAACTTTGACCTTAATGTTTACAGAACCTCCATCAAATCCTGTGACCATAAAAGTGTCTTATGAAATGTTTGTGCAACCCTCAGCTCCAAAAAACTGCAAACATTTTACAGTTAGTATGAAGAAAACTGGGAAAGTACTTATCTGTGTCCCATTTAAAAGTAATGTGTAATTTACTTTCAGTCACTTCTTGTGTAGTCTTGTAGTACTATAGTAAGTAGTAATATGGGTTCAGATCCCAGCCTGGGATCTTTCTGCATGCAGTTTGCATCTTCTCCTTGTGAGTGAGTGTAACTGTTCTCCATTGTCCTTTGGTGAGTGTGTGTGCATGGCAATTTGTCTTGCATGTGTGACTATGTTGCCCTGTGACAAACTGGTGACCAAGGTGTATCCCTCTTCCCACCCAATGACCACTAGCGATAGACCCCACCCCTGCTAGAGATCCTCCAAGAATGAGCAAATATAGATATAGCATGGATTAATAGCAGCTCTTTTCAATAAGTATAGATGTTGACAGGGCATAAGATGTTGGGGTTTGTCTCCAAAAAGTTATTTTTTCCTCCGTGTTAGTTTTGCTTTGGAAACATAGTGGTCGAAATGTTTAGCTCCAAATCATAATCCTGTTTCCTTCATTGACCACCATCTCACATCGAGTACATTCAATTTCTGTTTCTGAAACCCAATTTGTTTGTGCAACTGCAAACAAAGCAAAGATGTAAAATAAAAAAATGCAATGCAACTCCCCCCTTCAAAAAAAAAAATGCAGTGTAAACAGAATATGGGTTGGCAGTCATGATTTGACTAAAATGTCAACACTATGGTTTTGTGTTAGCTAAACATTTCACAAAAATGTTGAATATTCATGGGTTTTCCACCAATCTTCAGTTAAAGTTTGGAAAGGCTTTGAGCAAAGCATTCGCAGGTTTTGTGCTCGACTAACTGCATTGTGTTTTGTGTTCAGAGCATGGGTCCTTTAACTTCTCTTGGGACACCATATTTTCAATTTGCCCTCTCTTTTCAATCATTAATCACTTTCCTAACAGCCACACACACACAGACTGATAATTAAAGAATTTAAGACGGGTGATAGTCAGACTCCTGAGAGTCAGATATCCAGGAATCTGAGGGGAGAAAAAAAAAAAAAAAGTAGGCTTAACCTTAACAGGTAAAGTAATGTTATAATGATAATAAACCAAAATTAAACAGAGCACAATTATTTACCCTAATTTCTAAACCAACATTTAAAACGGTCAGGTTTGCTGACCTAGAACATTGAAAATGCAAGACACAGCAAATACAAACGAGGGCTAGGTTCTTCTAACTCGCAAAGACAAGCGGACAAAGGCATGCTTCCAGTTACAAATTTCATACTGCTCTGAAAACACATTCCACCGCACCCCTCTTTTTATTGTAAATCATCCCTAGTTACAATACATGTTTCAGCTCTTATCAAAACAAATGCAGCCGCAACGTGATTCACAGTTTCATAAGACAAACTAAAACACTTTGTCATGAAATGTGGAGTGTGGTGGTGAGGCAGACGCCATAGACCCAAGTTGAAGTGGATGAAATGAAGATTTAATGAAGAATTACCAGAATAAACAGTCCAATACAATCCAAAATGCCGGACAGCACGACCGAGCGGACACCAGGGCTCGACACCGGTATCAACCAGTTGAACGGAGGAGGAGACGGACTGGACACGGAGACGGACTGGACACGGAGACGACAGTGACAAGACACCAACTCAGACATGGACCCAATGAGGAGCAAAGAACACAGCTGGGGTTAAATACACAGGGAGTAATCAAGGAAACGAGACACACCAGGGAGCAATTTAAGGGGAAAACAGAACAACAGGGAGACTCAGAGACAGAAACTCGAAATAAATACACAGGAAACACAGAACATAACACATTTACTACAAACAGTATGACTGTGTAAGGCTAATCAGCACCGTTATGCTATAAACTGTCTTATAAACATGAAGAATAGGATGTCCTTCTGCAGAGCAGCAGTCTGATTAGAACAAGCTGGCGTCGGCTGTCTCTGCATCCTTCTGCAGGGCCTCCTTCAACATACTCAGAAACATACTTATTAGTATTTATATAGGTTATTATTTTAATTCTATCAAAAACTATTTGAAAAGAAATGTAAATTTACCTCTTAAAACATTGATTAAAATCTTCATGATTTGTTCCTAAGGACAAAAACTGTCTGCGTCACAAAAATTGCTATAAAATTATATTCTTAATTTAAACATGTATGCTTTTTAATCTACTATTTTTTTCTCTCCTCTCCAGGGGTTCTTTTGTGGATTCTAGTGTCCCTTATATGAAAGTAGGCTGACAGGAAAGGGGAACACATGCGGCAAATATTGCCAGATCCAGAAATCGAACCCACAACGGCCTCATTGAGGACTCAAGACCTCCAAAAGTGGGTTAAGCAAACCCCTGCGCCACCACAGCACACCCTTCTATTCTTACTCTGAACTAAAATATCCATATTGAATATTAATTATATTTTGTATCACCTGGATGTTCACATACTTTTGCAGTTTTACTGAAAAAAATTAACTGGCAAAACAACAAGAAAAAAACCCCAATCAAAACTATTTCAGTAAAATTGTTTTTCATAATTATTTCTTTGTTTTTAATTATTCATTACCGTATTCATTATTAGGCTTTAGATGACCCATGATATTCTGTAATTTATATTCCAGTCTTCATCCAGTTTAAGGGACTTAATGTAAGGGATCAGTAAAAAAAAGGTCAGAGCCTCTTTAATCTTGACTGTGAGATTTTCTGGACATTTTTCAAATGGAGACCACTGGATATGGGTTTATGAGACCAAAGGCTCCAGCTGAGTGGTCAGACCTGTGGTGCAGTCACAGAGCGAAGGGCTGTTCAGCAAGAATCAACACAAATCTGCTCTAGGAGCTGAGAAACTCCTAACAGATTAACCAAAGAAAATCAATCATCCACTGCCCCCCGGACACTTGTTTTCTTTTTGTGCTGGACAAAACCATGGATTGCGAAGGTTTGCCATCATCTTCCAAAAAACTGGATCAAGGCACTCGTCATATTGGCTAATCTTCAAAACTGCTGAATCCATTTTTTGGATAAAGTAGAAAATTAAAAGCAAAGTACTTTGGATTTTTAATTATTCTAATTATTAAAGCCACGGTTTCTTGTTATTGTTTATAATGGCTCAAATACAACAAAATATTTGAAGAATTTGCCTTGTTGCACGAAATGAACTGAATGTCCAGTTATTGTTTACGGATCGCTTCTGCCGGCTAATTCAGTATGACGGCACATGAAAGGCTGTATAAAAATTGGCAGAAACAAAGGAGTCTTTGATGGATGTTAATGAGCCTCAGCTGGGATTTACTTATTCCCTAGCAAACTTTCTGGGTTAATCATCATTTGCTTTCTTCTATTCAATCAACTGAGGCCATTAGTTGTAGTAAACAAATATTTATATGAGGTGAAAACCCCTTAAGCTCATGCAAAAAATTAGCTACAACCTCAGTAGCCATCAACAGTTGCCTTATTTGGAAAACCCAGAGTTTGTCCATGTTTGTGATCAAACACAAGAGCATTAAAAAGTAACAAGTTGTTAATCACAGCGTTATCTCACTGCTGAAATCATGAACGCCTATCTGTCCATCTGCTCATGTAGCGAGATAAGTCGGATTATTTGCAAACTACAGCAGAATGAAAGCTAGAGATAAAAAGATTAAGTAAACTTGCAGACTAGAGTCAAAGGCTTGCACAATCAGATTTACTTTTTTGTGTTATTTGTTTCTTTCAATGATACAACACAAATGATTTGGCAATGAAGTATTATAATGGAAATTTGAGTTTAGTAGAGTTAACCCCTAAAATAGAAACAAAATACTTTTATTGAAACTCGATACACAAAATTGTTTATACCTCCTTTCAATTTTTTCAAATTCTGCGATGTCATAACCTCAAACCTCAATGTACCGTACTTTATTGCAATTTTAGCTAAGAGAGCAAGAGAAAGTGGTAAACAATACAATATGCTGTGAGAATGCTTATTTTCATCAGAAATAATGGCAATTTAAATTAAACGAAATGAAATGGTTGAATGAAAACCATTTTTCATTCAAGTTTTTGTTCCCTTGCGGTTCAGCTTCCCGCAAGGGAACAAAACTCAACGTACAGGCTGAGTTACTAGTGGCGTAGTAAGGTGTTCTTATTTTAGAAGGTCCAAGTCAAAATTCAGATTTAATCTAACTGAGAATCTGCAACTTGAAAATCTACAGAATAATTCTGATGGAGTTATTTTACACAGAAAACAGGGGACAAATTCCAGTCTCTGCATGTGCAAAACAGGTAGAGAAAAATCACAAAAGCCTTTCAACTGTGTCTGTAGAGAAAATACGGTTATGCAAATTTTCTTCCTACAGGCTAAATACAAATACATGTTCCAGATTTTTATTTGCTGAATACTTTGGAAAGCAAGAACCCTGTTCTTCTGAGCACACAGTTATTGGTGTAGCACTTGTATTCTCAGCAAAAATGCACTGAAGTTTGTGGTTGTAAAGTGACCAAATTTGAAACTTACATAATTTCCCCACTGTTCTGGAGAGTTTCTACCGTTGAAACGGCAGATAATACAGGGAGTAACTTTAAAATATTCTGCATGTGTTAAATATGAGGCAAAACATGAAATGATCTCTTTGAAGCATAACCCCGAATATAACCAAACATCAAGTAGAACAGAGTAACTGGTGTCACTTGTTCAGAGTTGTATTTGAAATGTAATCAATTACATATTTAATGACGGAACCTGACTGAATGTTGTGCTTTGACTGTTGATTCTATGTTGCATTGTGTTTTTGTGTCTGATGTAAAGCACTTTGAAACGCCTTGCTGCTGAAATGTGCTTGATTGATTGTTTGATTGATTATTTTTACTCAAATTACACCTTAAAGTCCTCAAAGTATGTTCTGACAAACTGCCAGCTAGCCACTCCCCTCTGCTGCATCTTTCTTCTCTGCTGGGGTGAACCAGGTGGAGTCAGTCTCCTACCAATCAGAGTGTAGGTACTTAAGGTGGGACATACCTGTCCTTCCAGTTTGAAGTGTCACAGCATGAAAGCAAACAATCCTGGTAGCACGTAAATTGAAACTGTGCAAAGGTTTCTAAAAACTGGGAAGGACAGCCGGTAATCTCATAATACTGTTGCTCATTCACATGGACTTGGATTGATTGTTTGAGAGTTTTAATATTCATGAAAAGAAAAGAAGAAAAGACAATACACTTGGTGTTTATTGGTTGAAGTAGAAAGTGGAAAAAGATTTAAAAACAAAATGTTGGTCAGGATGTTTGACTATGAAAATAAATGTTGGTAAATATGCCAATTTTACCAACATTCAATACCAATAATTGAATAATTATTGGTATTGAATTTTATTATAAAACATTTGCTATTTATTAAACTTTAGGATTAAATGGTTTAAAGGGGTGGAAATTTATCTTGTTAATTTCAGATTGTAATAGATGTGTTTCTGTTTGTTTTGAGGTTTTTCACCTAAGTGGTTGGACTACAAAAAATTATCAAAATAAAGATGGACTAACTAAAATTAGTGATGGTGAGATGAAGCCTCATGAGGCATTGTACCACTTGAGCCAATTGGTTCGAGAAAGGGTTCATTTCTTGAGGCTTCATGTGCACACGAAACCACCTACTGGCCAGGTGTACAATCACAGCCCGCTGTATCTTAACACATGTGATGCATTGAATTTTTGTCTATTATGGGTCTTGGGAATGACTTCACAAAAGGTGTACATATGTGTACAATAAAATATTGTTTGAACAATAAAATATTGTTCGAATGTATTCTCTGTGTGTAATTATTCCCAAAATAGTAGTGTCATGTGATATGGCATGTTGTGTAATAATGTTTTTCTGTGACTCTAGAAAAATGGCATGAGCTTAATCAGGCAGAGGACAGTGAAAGTGCTTGTGGAACTAGGGAGGGGGTAGTGAATAGGCTAATGCTTGTGTAACTTGGATGATTTCATTCATTTTTACTAAGAAACTTCACAGTTTTAGGTTTCAAACAATTTCTCTTTTTTGACACTACTTCTCCAGCCTTTGAAAAGACACGCTCACATGGCACAGATAATGCCGGGGTGCATAAATAAATAAGTGCAAGTTTGTACAGATTGGGGTACAGTGACCGATGATTATAGTATAGTATATAGTATAGTAATGAAATACCTTGGCTGGGTGAAGCTCCAGTTTCCTCCCTATTCTCATGCAAGGCACGGTAGTGTCTTAGCATGGATGAGGTGTTATTGTTGTACCCCAACTCCTTGGTGCACAATAAACACCTCACCTTTACAGAAAATAAGAAACAGTGAAAAATACAGTTCCTCATAAGCAAACCTAATGCATCTGCAAATGTTCAGTTCACCTTACTGGCTCCATCCTACTCCTATCCTGTCTTCGCGCTCCTAAATCTCCTATCTATCTATCTCTCTCCTAAACTCTCCAAACACCAAACTAACTGTCTCAAACTAAATAAACATTATCCAAACTCTGCTATCCAAACTATCAAAACTCTATCCACTCTCTCAACTGACCGCAACTCGCCTACAACAACCCACATTTTGAATGGAGCCTGTGGGGTTTATAAAGCTGTCAAACCGCGCGACAAAATCTGAGCCACTTCCCGAAGCAGTCACGTGGTACAGCCGGGCAGCGAGGCCTCGGACGTCATCGTTTTCGGCTCCTCCCCTAAATGAAGCAAGCCTCGATACGCGCTTCACGGAAACGCCCCCTCCATTACTCGACACACGCCTCGAAGCCTCGGCTCATCACGTAACATCACTAACTAAAATGAAGACTCCTTGAGTGAAATCCAGTCATGTTCCATAGTAGAGACCTATACTTTTCAAGTGGGGATCGCTCAGTAAATTAAACCTAACAGAACTTGACACAGTATGCCTGTTTAAATGACCATTGCTTAAAAATATGAATACAATACTTCAGTTTTGAAATCTTCAGAAATAAGCTGATAAAAATTGTCACAACACTGCAAACTGACTTTAAAACTGCTCACTTATCAAGCTTCTAAAACGTTTAGGTCCTTCGATAGTTTTAATTTGTTATATAATTATGTTTAATTATTTAAATATGCCATGTTATTAATTCAGCTGCAGCCGTTAATTCCCAGTAAAAAGGTGAAAGTCAAATTGGCAAAATTGTTCTTCAGAAGTATAAGGTCTGTAGAGAAGAATGACAAAATATTTCAGCAGAGGGGATGTGTGTGTTGTAACTTTCAGTAAAGTTTGCTTTTGGAGCCTTTTCTTGTGTCAATGTTGGACAATCTCTGGGACACAAAATAAAATAAACAGAAACTCTGCAATTTATATGCCAAAAACAAAAAACAAAAACATTTTAGAAAGTGTACAGTTTATTTTTAGTTTGAATATTCAGTGTATTGCATTAAAAACATTTGAAATATTAATTAGATAAAATTACCTAGCACTTAAGTGCATAGTAATTACATGGCCACATTAGGGTTATCGTAGATTTCAGTTTTGCACAAGGAAGCTTTGACTTGCACAGGAAGTAAGACTCAAGCTTTGCACTTGCTGGCTGACATGATTTATAGTTAATTTAGTCCACATTTATTATTGAATTAACATTTTTACATAGATATGTTAGAGCCGGGAATCGAACCCAGGACCTTCTTGCTGCAAGGCAACGGCTCTACCAACTGCGCCACTATGCAGCCCTATAATCGTCTCTTAAACATAACTTGTTCTACCACTTTAGCTGGCAGAAACTCCTTTAGGCATTTTTAGTCCACGCTTCTTTCCAGAATTATCTTAACTCAGACGCATTGTTTTTTATGATCGCACTGCAACATCTCAAAAGGATTTAAGATTAAACTTTGACTTGGCTACTTCAAACCTTTATTATTATTTTTTTCCTGGTGTGCTTTGGATTCTTTTCCTGCTGCATAACCTAAGTACTCTTGAACTTTACAAAGTGATGTAAAGCTCAAAAATGAAGACGTACAATGATTTGATTTGACTGACAGCATGTTGAACAACAACTCTCATCTTTACATCTCTGGGACTTGATTTTAGTTTGAAATTCAAATTAGAGGAAAAATAGCAGAGACTAAAAACAGAATCCTTACATTTATACTTTGTAGAAAGGGTTGAAAGTCTGGTTGAATCTCATTTTCTCTGAACTGCGCAGTGTTACAATTCACAAACCACAGTATTTGGATTAGAATCTGCCCCATCAGGGGGGACATTGCTGTTTTTTTCTTTTGCAAGAACTAGTTCAAAGACATAGAGAACAAATGTCATTTGGACTCTAAATGTGTCCAAACAAATTGACAGTATTTTCCCTCTCTATGTTTGTTTGCCATGCTGCAAACAGATAGCATGGGCCTCTCTGTCCATGTAAACTGGGACAAGCTCCATAAGCGTGACCCTAGACCGGATAAGAGACGTCTCTTTCCATATAAATCATGCTGTGAAAATGAAAGAACTCTTTTCTCAAAGATATCAAATGTCCTACAAACATCACCCAGTAATCTCACTCCTTGAGACAGAAAACCAGACGGAGGTTATTGTGAACTTTGCAAGGACACCATGACTAGGAGTACTGCTCCCAACAGTGTCTGCATCTGAAGTGACAAGAGCTGAATAACAGAAGCTTGTATGAAAGTAAAGTGCAAATTTCAGTGATCACTGCACTAAAACACACACAAAATCCTTTTTCTGGACTGTGGGTTAACTAACATATCTTGGTCATTTCCAATAAAGACTGGTAATTGTCTGAAACTTAATTATTTTGTCTAAGACAAAGTAAGATCCCAGAAGGTGGAAATAGTATAAAAAAGCAGTAAAATTAAATGTCAAGGCTTTCACAAATAATTTTCATGCTTTTTTACTCCTTACAATGTTTTTGGTGGATGTAACTATTGGTTCACTGTTCAGAAAGATGTTACAACTTTAATGCTTTCCATGACTTTTATTAGACAGCTGCATTACTGTACAATTACAGTAAAAGATTTATCTCTCACATTTAACATTTTGCTTTATTTAGACATTTGCATTTTGTTCACCTATGTTGAGCAATACTGACAAAATGGATTACATTAACTTTGTAATCAAGTCCCTTTGTAATTTCTACCCCCAAATTTAATCTGCTTCTAAGCTGAAGTATGTAACCTGTATAAAAAAATATGCTTCTTAAGTATTTGTTAAAACTATACCGGCACTATATCCTGACAGTATAATACAAGACAGATAAGATGCAAAAAAAATCAAGCTACTTTACCTCTTCCCTGAGCTACTATTGCGATTTGCAGAAATGCACCTCTGGTTAAAAACAACCAATCAGAGCAAGTCTTAATGTTGACAATCATTCTTGTGGACATGCTGCTCAATATACTAATGGTGGAGAAACAACTTACCTTTAGAGGAAAACTGCTTGTCCGCTATCATCAATGGCTGTGCTAACTAGCCTGTGCATTTACATTCATGTGGTGAATGGTAGCAGAGAGCAATAGGGAGAGTGTGAGCAGCTTGAACACAAGCAGGATTTACAGTACTGATACAATTTTTCTGGTATCAGTACTGTATATTTACAGTTATTTCTAACTGAGCGGTGTATTTCTGCAGTTAGTACTGGAAGCACAGGGAGAAGGCGGTGGAGATAGATGTTTTCTACAGATATTCTGTGTTATGCAATATAATTTTAAAAAATCCAATTTTATTAATAACACTCTATTGCCAAGTTATCACTCATTATGAGGGATTGTTGCAAAATTAACCAACTCATTTAGAAGAATTGCTGCAAAATCAGTGACTTGATGTAATCAGCTGGGCTTTCTTGCTTATAAACTTATTCACCAGCTGGATAAGCTAAACTTGGCTGCATAGTATTATAGCTAAGACTGTATTGTATGTGTGCAAGTGAATTTGAATCAGTTACAGCATAATATGAATGGATTACGGTGATTATTTGCAATCTATGATGGTCTGCTGACCTGTCCAGGGTCACAGGCCTCTCATCCAGTGACCGTTGGAGTTAACCATCAGCCCCGTTCGTGGATGAATGTGTATAGACAATGGATAAATGGATTTACATTTTGTATTTAAATCGGTTCTGTTGGTTCTCTAAAGTTCCTCATTTGTTTTGTGTATCGGCTTTATGTAAATAATCTAAATTGAATTCAAACTAAGCTAAATGAACAAAATCTAGATGATCAAAGGCAAGGATTTAAAAAAATCAACAAAGAAGAGGGATATAGAAAAGAAATCTCATGCTGCTTTTGCTGTGGATTTTACAGTTTTATGCAACAAAGTAAATGGTATGCACAAAAAATATTTTAGTGTAGGGCGCCCTCTGGCGGGAATAACCTACAAAAAACCCACCAGAGCCGAAGAAAGAAATTACATGTATAATATATTTTTCAAATTTGCTGACAGTTAAAAAGCAACTTCACAATTTATTAAGAAAAATGTTTGCATGTAAACTACATAAAATAAATAAAGTTAACTTATAGGGTTATTTACTAAGATGAAAACTAACACTGTTTTGATACTATCAAAACAAACGTCTTTTGACATATACTTCATGTTTAATTTAACGTAAATAAAACATCAAAACTCAAGATAATAGCTACAATACTGTCACAACAGTATGATCACACAAGAACTAAAAATAACTTTGATATACTACTTTCAATACATTTCTGTAATATTGATACTAAATGCATTGGTTGTGTTGTGTCCATAATATGTGTCAATCACTTCGGTCAGAAGCCTGAACATTAAAAGTGGGCTCGTCCGGGATTTGAACCCGGGACCTCTCGCACCCTAAGCGAGAATCATACCCCTAGACCAACGAGCCACGATAGAAATATAACGCTCCCACATCTGTCTCTGGCGTAGTAAATGACATGTTATGTTTTGTTTTTTCAGTTTTGTGATGTTGATACGCTACTGTGCTATTTTGCACCGAGTGTTCTTTGGCGCTTTCACTCGGCTCCGAAATTGCTTTAACACGCTGGAGATTTTCACTGACTCTTGTACTACTCATTGTAACTGACATGCGTAAAAGAACTTTGACCTTTCATTTGTTTACTTACTTAGTCGTCAAAGGATTGCGCATTAAGTTAAAAAGCTGTCGGTTAAAAACTTGGTTGTAATGTCAGTGAATTAACGAGAGAGGGCGACATTTGTCCAGCAGTGACAAAAATCAAAGACCAAACTAATTCAAGAGGTCTCCCTCTTTTTTATATTTGTGCTAGTTCATAAAAAGAGTCTGCTTGGGGCTTAAATTCTCCTAAATCCTGAGATTTATGAAGTGGTTGAGGGATGTGATCAAAATGCCTCTCGGACTGCTCCCTTTGGAGATTTTTGTCACATCGCATTTGACCCTGGGATAACCCTGGAAAGCATTGGAGGGACTATAAATGTCTTCCACAGCAACACTCTCCAGAATGAACTGGAGAGTGTAAAAAGAGAGATGTGGATTTCTGGCTTCTCCCACGACAGGAATATGTAGATGGATGGATGAATAGATGGATGGTTGCATTTTCTTTTACAAAGGTATAAACATTTTATTGATGTCCCAATTACAATATTTGTTGGAATTATAATTAAAAGGACAACATTAACCAGAGCAATTAATCATATTTTTATATGCAAACGTTTTAATGCAGATCTTGTAGGAACAAACTGGTACAAACATGCATAAGTCACCACTGTTTTTTTTTTGTTTTGTTTTTTACAGTAATTGTTATGGTTCACCTCTTTCATTTGATCTATCCATTAACTGATCCATTAGACTCATTTGGTTGTGCAGTTGATAGATGAGCAGCTGCAATTTAGAGGCGATGCAGGCAGGAGAGCAGCTTTAAATAAAACTAAATGAAGGTTGTCTAAAGGGTAGATGAGTGACTCCTGTGGAAGCTGTGATTAAAGGCGTCATCATGAGTGTCCAAACAGAAGCCCAATAATAGACATGCAAAATCTATGTTACAACATGAAGTAGCAACATGTAGTTGCTACTTCATTGGCTTTCTACCAAATTGAATGTCTTATTCAAGTGATGTTGTAAATCTCTGATCTCTGATAATTACCAACATCTAGAATGTGCATGTATAAAAATACCACGTCTAATAATTTTTAAATGTAACTCCTATCCAAAATTAATTCTGTTTACCACTGAGCCATGGGGCCTTTGGGGCTTATTGCTAGGTGACAGGCTGGATTTTGTTATTTCCATGGAAGCCTTAAACATAGAGATGTGGAAAATGAAGCTATTGAAGATGAGTCCCCCTTGAGGCTCTCAATCGATGTGTTTGACTATCTAGCAGATGGGACTTTTAGTCCAGACATCCAAAGCAGGAAGGGTTGGCACATATCTCACAAGGATCAGGTGACATGATGATGTGCACTGGAAAAACAAAAAACAAGGGGTAAATAAGTATTCATTCTATCTTGTACTATCATTCACCAACTTTTCAGCTCTATTAAATACTGAAATCCCTTTCAGAACGGTTGCAATTATTCTGCTTGAAGAGGTTCAAAGGGCCCCAAAGACTATTTCCACAGTTTTCACAAGCCGCTTCTCTGGCATTATAATTCTAGAGGTACTTTATGGTGCAGGAGTTGCAGTATGTGGATAATACGTTGTGTAAACTTTGAATTCTAGGAATGCATTTGAGTAAACTAACCAAAGCATGTGCATAGTGTCAGTATCCAAGCACAACTCTTTTTGCTTGGATACTCTTAAGGAGAGTGTGTAAGTGATAAACCTAAAGGTTAAGCTGGAATTCTAGGAAGGAGGCCTGTATTATTGTCTCAAAAGTGAGAAATAGACTTCTGTGCTAAGGAAAAAATAGGAGCGCAGATGTTCGAGAAGCCCAGTTGATATTAAACAATCTGACATTTTAAGAAGCAGATTTATTGATTTCAATCTAGAACAGAAGATTGGTTATAGAGTAATTTTGCTTCTTACAATCCTTTCCCAAAACTACCACATTCAACACAAAAAGACTATAAAAGTTGACGTAAAAGAGTGCAACCTCCTCAAATAAAATTGATTATATAATAATAAAATTGATTGTGTTTTTACCAGATTTGTTATTGTGTAAATCTTTGCTCAGTTTATACAATGAGCATGAGATATTGTAAAATGACAAAAACAACATAAGTACAACCTTTGAAAATTATTACTTTGAAACAGTGCTACAACCAGATTAATCAGTGTGTTTTTAGGAGTCTCAAATTCTTGTGGAAGAATTTGGTGAATCTCTTTTTTATACCATATTGTTTCAGTTTTTTGAGGTTTATTGGAATTCATAAATTCCACTGTGTGGGTGAGGTTGGACTTTGACTGGACCAGTACAATTCCTCTACTGTGTTCTTATTTCACCATTCTGTTTTACATCCACTGCTGTAGTTTGGGTTATGTGTCCTGTTCCAAGACCCAGTTTTTTTTTTCCAAATTTAAGCTGCCAAAAAGATGACCTCACATGAGACTTTGTAGTACTTCAGGGTACAAAGTTGACTAAATCTCTGCAAAGATGGTAAAATTAAGTTAAAATTTTTATTCAGTTTGGATATAGTGTTTGAACTGATGTCTTTTTGGGGGTTTTACCAAACATGACAATGCAACAATTACTTCTAATAGATCATGTGATTTTATTAATTAATATACTAAGAACCAATTCCATTGATTCAAATATTGACATTTGGAGGAAAATGATGTAATCATACACTATAACTTTCTGAACATGCTCTGTAAAAAGTTACTTGAGATTAAACATCTATTTTTCTATAGGCAGTCAGAGTTACTTTTTCTTTTAATAACTTCAAAATGAGTGTGCCTGAAGACAAGTTGTTTGCATTTTTGTGAAGGTCAAAAAGTGGATTAAGTGCAAGTTTAGGAAAAGAGCATTTTATGATAAAACCCATGATTATGTTGCCTAAAGAATCCCCAACATCCTGTCCTTACCAAGTCGTGAGAAAATAATTCCCGCTCCCTTCCCTTGGCACACTGGGCGAAAGACTTGAGGCAGGAGAGGGTGGGCGCAAACGGCAGCGGTACTTGTCTCTGTGAGGTGAGAGTTAAGGTTGTCTTCCAAGTCCATCAGCTCCTTCAGCTGCTTCACTGCCTCCAGGGGAAAACTCCTGTCCCCAACCTGCAGAGGAAAGTTTGAGAACAGGCTTTAGGTATAATAAATGTGTTGCACAACCCAAATCTTCAACATATAGAGAGTTAGAAAAATACTTCTTTACAAGTTTTCTTTGACCAATACATTCCTATTTTTTTTGTAAATACAACCAAATTGGAAGGGCTACTTAGAAAGATTTGCACCATGATGAAAATTAAAAGAACACATGCAAGTGTGAACCAGAAAGAAAATAATTCAGAAAATAAAATTAAAGTAAAAGTATATATTTTACATACCATGACTCGCACACTCAAAGTTCCCCTCCACACACAAAGCACCAAAACAAGGACAACAGCCAGTACCCTCATTTTCAGATGATTCACAATACCTCTCAGTTTCGAGTAGCGTTTCTTCTGTGATCTCTGGATTCTTTCACAGCCTCTTTATAAAGTGATAGCACAGATTGTTAAGTGATTTATTAACACGAACACCTGACAGTGAGAAAGACAGGGAGTGTAAAACAAAGGAGACTTCAGAAAGGTAATCAAAAGCTGTTCCAATGTACAGTGAGTGCTTTAGATCCTCTTTTTTTGTTTATGGTGTCTCTTCTATCATGTGTTTTAAGCACGTATCTTGGGTCTCTGTGTCATCATCATAAACCAGTGTTGACTTTGGATTTAAAACTAACTCTCAACATTCCGCAGTGTCGCTTAATAAATCTCATCTCTTGACTTTTCTCACAGATAGAAGCTGCAGAGCTGTTGGATGATAAACTGTGTGCGTAACGAGTGGAATCATGTAGGTCATTTGTTGAAGTGTTTATAATATTTGCAAGTGTCTGGAATTCCCACCTGCAACACCAAAGTGTTTTTAGTCATTAAGAACAGATTTTTTGTGAATTAAATGCAATTCAAATAAAACTGGTAAATTCAAGTAAATGTGCAATTTATCAGATGTTGATTTGTCCATTGGCAATACACTTAATCCCATATTGCCTACCAGTTGGTGTGTTGATTTATGAATGTGTGGTTTTGTTGAGTGAATGTGCCTTGAACATGAAGTGCTTTGAGTGATAAATAAGGCCAGTGGAGTGCAATATAAAATCAAATGAGTTGGTAAATTATTGAAAAGCTGGAAATTCAGTTGTTACTGTAACTCCAGGTAGCAGGATAAAAATATTTAGAACTTAATAGAATCCATACAATCCCAATCTCTTAACACAAATTAGAATAAATTAGAATTCAGTTTCTTATTTCAAGCACAAATAAACAAATACTTCAGTTTAATTATACTTTTGCTGAAAGAGGCAAAAATATTGAACAAGTTGTACATTAACTTTGTTGTCAGGTAAAGCAAATAAAAGAAATTCATGTCTGTTAATAATTTCACTACGACAACAATGATTAAAGGTTCACTATGTCTTTTTCTAGGCACACAGTGCCATTTTATAGCACAATGAAGTAACAATGTCACCTTCAGGTGTCATAGAAATCTTTGATTGCACAACAGTTCTTTCACTACATTCTGCCAGCTGAATGAGACAACTAGATTAAGTTAAGCCAGGGAGTCCAGACAAGAACAAAATGCACAATTTAGGAGGAAAACAAAAAAACGTATAAAAGTAGGTGAGAATATTTTTATATCTAGAGATACACAGCAAGAATCAGAGTTTGTTTTAAAAATAATAATTTCGGCACATGTTTTTTTTTGACTGACTAGACATTTAAATTATGGTTTGATTGAACTAGAAATACCATCTTAATAACTAAGCAAAGAGTTTAAACATTTAAATATTTAGAGTTTATGTAAGGATTTTTTTTCCTGTGTATTCATTTAGGTTTCTGCGTCTATTCAGTCTCCCTATTGACCTGTCTACCCCTTGATTGTTCCCAGCTGTGTCTTGTTTCTCTGATTACCTTCTGTGTTTTTAATCCCACCTGTGGTCCTGGTTCCTTGTGGGTCCTTGTCTGCTGTAAGATGTCTCTTGTTTTACCAATTGCTACCAGTATTGAGCTATTAGCCTTCAGCTCATTCTGTCCTGCCTGGACTTGGTATTTCTGATTTCATCATCATCATTAAAATCATAATTTCTTCATTCCAACCTGGGTCCACTGTGTCTTCCTCACCACCTACTACTGCAAAACATGACAGTTTAAGTTATTTGCTGTTTGTTTTTTACTCTTTTTCCCTACAGTTACAGAGCAGTTTATTGACAAATCAAAGGAATGGATGGTTGAAAAACAACCTCGCGGTACAAATTTGCAGTACTGATTGGACATTTTTGTTATCCAAAAAAAGTTTTGCAAGAATAAATAAACTCAAATTCCCCCAAATTAGAAAAAGAGAAAATGGATGCATTATCTTGTACTTTTGAACAGAGAATGTTGTTCTCCTAGAGGAGAGGTTTCTATCTTCCTGTGTCTGCATCTGTGATGTAATGGTGAGTCAGAGTCTGGATTTATTTGATCAGCAATGAAAAGCCAGTTCATGGTTGAAGTGTGGGAGTGATCTAATTTGAGACCTTGTTGCGCTCAAGGCTATGTTGCAATACAATTTCTGTCAGCTGCACCACAGCTCTCCACACATACTTCAGTTTCCTGTTCTCAGTTTTGTCTATAAATTTCCCTTTAAAAGTTTCTCTTCAAAATAAGTGTTATATTTGGCAGAATTTTAAATGTGAGGCTGCTCAGTGCATATGCATCCTTTCATTAGCATTAGAACAAGCACAGGTGTCGAATCCATCATGGGACCATGACAGAGTCAGAGGACCATGCACTTTCACGTCTCAAATCGCGAGCCAATTTTGAATCACAAATGAACCTAATAGGCATGCCACTGCATGGTGAGATGAAACTTTGAGCAGATGGAGACCAGAAAATGAAGCTTCAAAGGGAGCATTATTTCAGATTTATTTTGTATTTGAAGTTACAATAAAACAAAAATAGTATAAGGCAAGGGATGTTTGGTAATACTGCACCATCCAATACATTATCTGATTTAAGCCGATTTACACAAAACACAGGATAAACATCAAAATAAAAAATACCTATTAGATTTTAAAACTACTGCATTATAAAAACAAACAAAAAAACTAATGTTGATATGCTAGTATAATCTTCAGTCCATTTCTTTATTATTCATGAGAAACTGAGAAAACAGCTATTGAATTTATTGCATTATGGACTAATTGCTAAATTTTAATGTATTTAATCCTTAGTGCAGTGACTTAAGAATCATAATAGGATCCATTTTCTTTGTGTTGCTCAGGGCTCTAGAAGTAGCATTCTGAATGAGCTGCAGCTGCCTGATTATTTTTTCTACTAGTAAACACAACAGAGCAGTAATCTAATTTACTGGACATAAATTCATGCACCAATTTTTGTGTCATGTTATGACAAGTGTGATGGACTGAGAGGAAATGAGTCACAGGAGTCATTAGAAAAATAGTTTTTGTAAATATATTTACAAAAAATTAATGTGCTCATAAATAATGTCAAAGAAGCAAAACTGAGCAAACTAAGTGACTGTACAAACAAAATATAATTGACTTAACAAATAAATGACACAAAGGGTGTACATATACTGGCTGATAACACCACTGTGAGAAAATAATAATACAAATAAATAATAAAACTCACTACCACCAGTAACTACAACTACCAGCACAGTACAGCTAAGATTGTTAATAAACTAAGCACCAAAAATGGAAATCTAAAATATTACACATTATAATATAAATATTTAGGTAAGTACAAAATTTGGTTTAAATAAAGAAAGTACAAGTCTCCCCTCTCTGGTAGGAACTGGTAGTGCAGTCCAATCAAATCCATGTATTTAGTTGTCTGGCAACTGTCAGGGGCCATGGCTGGTAAGAACCGGTAAGAGAAACAAGTATTAGTCATAAGCACAAACAAAGATGAACAATGAATACATGAGTAGCTAAATGTTCATGGTTACAAGTAGAACAACTGTATTTAAACCAATCAATGAAAATTTTATTCCAAATTCAAGTGTGAAAGTGTTTGGTGGAATAAAAGGTGCAAAGGTGCACTCAACTTTAGTGGAGTTTATCCATAGACTTGACCATCGCAACAAGAATGGCCAAGCATCAAAGTTTTATCCATGATCTGTGGTCTCTGGCCCCAATAAATCAGTACGTAAGTTATGATTTACGCAATTTATCATAGAAATGTGCTATGTTGAATTTATCTTCACGTGGAAAACATCCCAGTTGAATGCATTTTCCAAATAAAAAATTTATTTTCTCTCTTTGTGTGTGATCACGATGCACTATATATAAACATCTGCTGTTCTGTCATGACTTAAAAAAACCGTGACAAACACACAGATGCTATAGCTGTAGGCAAAACAATGAGTGAAAAAGTTGCTTGGAAAAATCCATAAGGGCTGCAATAAATTTTCACTGACATTGATTTGGGATTATGTAACTCGTAAGTAGCCGCTGCATTCATGGGGCAATTAACTGCTGTAGAAAAAAGGAACAGAAGGTAATAGAAGAATGTTGTCAGCTGTAAAAGTCATGCATATGTTTTTATCATAGTTTACCTTTATATTTTCATCTCAGCATTGCAGAACTAATTATTTTTAGCCATATGTTTCTGTATGTTTCAGTGAAACATACAGAACTTTTGAATTAGTTATCCTAGAATAACTACACTCTGCTTCTAATTCTTACCTTTAATTAAATACACTTCTAGAGTAGAACAACAAACACTTGACAATCTATTAAAACTTTCATTCCCAATTTTTCAGTGAAGCAATCTGAGCCTGAATTTCTCCATAGAGATCCGCTTTTTAAATTAAGTTAGCTGTTAGCCAATTAAATTAACAGGTTTGAGGATTTGCTGATATGCCAAGAACCACTGGGGCTCTGAGCTGTATGTTCATGTAATTTAGCTGCACAAAAAGAATTATTTACATTGCTGAATTTTGATGTAATGCAAATTTCAGTGTATAGGTGTTACATGTGGTGCAGATGCAAGATATGGAATTTTCTAGGGCTGTTGTAAAAAAATATTTTAGTAACTCAGTAGTCTGTAGATTATTTTGATGATTAATTGAGTAATCAATTAAAAAAATCCTAAAATAAAATATTAGTGATTATATCAATATCAGTGCCAATTTTCACATTTGTGCATCACTAACATTTACATAGTTTAAAAAAATCCACCTGTGGCAATAATAGCTCACTTTTTAAGTTAACATGAGCAAAAATGATTCAAAAATCAGAAATTATATCCAATTTAATAAACACCAGGCTCACAAAAACACTTCTAAAAAAGTGTCTATACTTCAGATTTTAGTTTATGTGTTCATCTTCAGTCAGTTTAATAGACTAACTCTCACTTTGCCCAGCCACCTAAAGCTTTTGTGTTCATGTGCGAGACGGGATCTTTGGCTCCCTCGTCATACACAGAAACAGATGCCAGCTACGTACCGTCATGGTGTGCTCTGCTACCCATTTGGTCAGAGAAGGTATAAAATTTATTTTCCGGCTTGTTCATAAAGCTACACATACCGAAGCATCAGCTTACCGCAGCCCGTTGTGTTCCATCTATGTATGAATCAGTCTTCACTCCTGGCATGAACTTGGCCGCCATTCACTCCAAATCAGCCACTAGGCAGCAACAACTCTGGGAAGAGAAAGATTGTTGTATTCCATGTGTCGCGCCAATCATTTTAAGGAGGCCTATCACTCCCTGAAAAACAGTAAGACAAAGGACATTATCGTAAATCAATTAAATAACTCCACATTACTTGCCAGTCTCATCTTGCAAATTGGACGTTATGCTGCTAGCACTTTCATCAATCAACAAGTCATAGGCTGTTACGACCTGGCTCGACTGGTCGCAACAAAAAACTGGGGGGACACGGAAAACAGGCAGTGTTTTAAACCTATAAAAGGCATTTATTTTAAAAAGTCAAAGAATGTCTAGGCGTCGGAATCAAATGGCAGCTTGGATGGAGCGATCATGACTGGTCCCTCCACACCAGGAAGTCCGGACCCCAACCTGGTCTGGATGGCTGTCTGCGGCGGGCTTGCTTCTGGGGACGAGCATGCGCTACCAGGGGGCAAGCTTGCAGAGGACGAGAGCCTGTCGTGAATGGAACGGCGCTCCTTAAATACCACCCAGGTGGCCGGATGATGGAAGCACCTCCCACTTAGAGGACCTTAATTGATAGTTAATTGACAGCATAGCACACATTCATACCGGACCGCACAGCAGGGCCGTCACATAGGCGGAAGCATAGACATGAATATTTATGCATAACATAAATAATCGCCGGGCTGGATCACGGTACGCTAAATAGTAAAAAACATAATTTAGGTCTTGAGGAATTTTAGTAATAATGGCAAATCATTGGAGGAAACTTTACAATCTTACATTTTCTTCCTCGACAGCTATGCTTTTTATATGTATCAATATGTGCTCAACTAACCTCAGGTGAGCTGGGGGTAATTTAGTAAAGATGATTTTTAGACCTTTTGGTTGCTTGTTTGAGTTTTGCTAACAATGAAATTCCAGGGTGTAACTTTGTGTTGTAAGTTGGTGGGGACAAGGAGGAGTCGGGAGGCGCTGGTGCACCCACAGCTACTGGAAGGCCTTTTCTTTTTTAGTGCTAAGAATAAAGCCAAAACTTGCATGTGAATGCCAGACAGTCTTATTCAATAAACAAGGACATGCATCCTGATCAGGCTGGGCAGATCAATAGTACCTTTTGAAAATAACCTTTTAGCAGGTCTTAAACATACTACAAATCAGTCTACTCAGTTGGTGAGTAGAGTGACCATCAATATTACTGGATTCTATAAAATGGGGCTTAAAGCTGAGATGTTGATGTTTGGATGTAAAAATATATATTCTCTCATATAAATCTAGTTTGGTTCCTGTCAGTTCTGTAAGTATACAAGAGAGAACAAGGCGAATTTCTCTTTTATATTGACCAATAATTTAATTTTACTTAATTGTCGCTGTAGGAGCCGTGGTTTAAAATTTAATAAACTTTGACTCCAATGCTTTATGAAATATTTCATCCTATTTGATGATTGCTCTGAATCTCGCCACGTTCTACGAACAAATGATGCAATTTGCCCAGGGGGAAAAAATTAGAAAAAAGTGTCGATATATTTTTCTCTGTTCGTCAGCTTAACGTCACGTGCAGACTCGTTGTCATGGCAACCAATAAACAGCCCCAGGGCAGAACAAAGATTATGTTCAAGTGCATCAGGTATTAACACTAAAAAAAACACAAGACCGGCCCTCGAGGACCGACTTTGGGCACCCCTGTGTTAAAGTAATAAAAGTTAACCTAGCATAACTAACCTACTCTCCACTTTCTTTTTTAATTAAAGCTTTTTACTGACCTGTGAAGTGTGATCCCTTTGGACCTTGTTATCTTGCTGTCCTAGTGTTGAAAATTAATATCAAAACTTTGCGTCCCCCTCTCAGATCTTTTGCTTGATTGTGTCATTTTCCCACCACCGATATTCCTGACTCAATGCAAAGCAGCAGCTTTGTGGCGCACTGCTACTGTCCGCACAGTAAATCACGTGATGTCCAACCCACTAGTTCGCTGAGCGAACTTGCCATTTACGTTTTACAAAGGGATTTTAAAAAGCATCACCTGACAGTGAATGCTTTGAATACAGCGTGCAACATAGATGCAGGTACATAAAGAAAGAAAGGGTGCAAGAAATATTCGTGGGGACTGTCCCTTCATGTCAGAGCTGGTGACATGTCTACAGTCCTTCAGGAAATTATGTCAAAGATGAAATCTAACAATCTTAACGCTGCAGTAACGCGAAATTACTGCAGCTGCAAAGGATCCCCTGGTCGATGAATTTAACAACTGAATATATTATTCAGTAATAATAATAATTCAGTAATAATACATTTGAATGTAATCACATGGACTTTAAAATCAATTAATTCATTAATACATAATGAATGAGATATGTAATGTCTCAGAGGAGATTTAAGAAGCATGCCAAAAAATTGGATCTGGAAATGTATTAATTAATACAATAAATTCAAATAAATCTTTGAATTTATTTGAATTAATTAATTGTTTTCATTAATTGCTGTTTTTCTAAGCTATATTTTCCAGCTGTAAATAAGAAGAATTTCTCAACATAAAATATCTGAATTTAGACATGTCCCTAAATCAACACACATTTTTTAAGAAAAAGCACAATATGTACAAGGTCATTGAATGAATGCTTTTTATTCAAAATAACAATAATATAAAAAGGCGAAAAGAAAACATTTCTTTAAATATATAAAGCAAAGTAAGAGAAATGTAACATCCAATGTAAAATCCAAAAGAAATTGTTTGGCAAGAGCTGTCAGTTGAATGATAAAAAAAAGTCAATACCATATAGTAACAGTTTTCAAAACCTTCCTCTGTCTGATTCATATTTTTTGTGGCCATTTTTTGGTCTGAAAGATATTTCAAAATATATCAAGTGCCCACTGGGGGAGAACATCAAGGATAAAGCCTTTGGCTCATCATTTCAGGGAAAATAATTATCAGGTTTTAAAGGGGATGGGAGAACAAAAAGATCACCAGCCTAAAGCGAGGCAACAGGTTTCTGGCTTGCAAGGAGAGTTTAGCAACCAGTGCAGGCAGCAAATGCGCAGATCTCACAGACATCCATGGGAACCGCAGCTGAAATTTAGGCAAAAATCAGACAGATGAGAGCTCAGTCACACATTATTCACATAGTTTCATATCAATGACATGCTATTTGTGCTTAAAATTTAAACAAGCTGCTTAGTTTTTAATTATCTTACCCAGTCTGACCAGAGATGAAGACCCTCCTGTCTGCTTGCAGAGGGGCAGTAGCTCCTGGGGCAGCATGGGCTCGGCACAGAGTGAAATGGGGCTTGCCTTGAACCTTGGATTCAGTTGGCCGGTCATGGCTCTGCTCTCCGATAGCTCCTGAAGCCTTTTTACGGCCTCCAGAGAGAACATCAATCCATTTTCCTGAAGGAAAAAGCAGATTCAGTTCTTATTAATGGCTCATTGACAAAATATGTGCAAAAGATAAGATACATAGATTTCTGTAGCCCAAGCCACATGGTAGATAGCTACATGATGCTCCTGCAAGTGATGGATGAAGTATGTAATAAAGTATGTAATAATCAAAAACCTCATAATCACTTACTTCAACCTCCACGGCCTCAGAGGTCAAGCCAAGAGCCAGAACAAGGAGAGCAACGGCAGCAAAGGTGGTCTTCATGGTGGTAGTTGGCAGCAGGTTGTTTTGCAGCTTCTTTGATCTGTGGGTTGTTCTCAGCAGATGCTCAGCTAAGTGTGTTTGGTTTTTCTCCTTCCTCAGGCTTCCTTTTAAATGCTCAAACCCAGGAGTCAAGCAGTCATGTGACCAGAGTCCCTACAAATGGGAGCCAAGTTTTTCTCATGAGTTAATGAGTACTGATAAGGTTTTACAAGGTCCTAAAGAGGAATTCATAAATCTTCCTTTGACCTCATCATCTGTCTGATTATTTTTATGGATCTGGAGCTCAGTGGTCTGCTGTTGTGGGTTAAACAGTTACCAGGAGATTCACGGATTACGACAGAGCCACACCATCTCATTGTTAAAAAGTTCATCTACTCACACATTCTTATTAAGCTTTGTTTAAAGTTTAAAATGCCTGCTGGGCCTACATTTTAAACAATAGAAAAATAAAGAGTGCTAATCACAGAAAACTGTAGGTTCAGAGCTTTGGACAGACACAGCAAATAAGAGTCCTAAGACAGACCAATAAATCTATGCACAAATACCATCCTGGCCTGCATCAAATACTCGTTAAGCTCTCCTCAGCAATTTGAGGAGAAAATATGGGTTATTGAATCTTGAATGAATGGATTGCTGTTGTGTAATTGTGCATAAGCAGTTGTTTATTTGATTTAATTTGCCTTCCTGCCTGGTCAGATCTGAATTAATTATCACAAAAAAGCAAACTAGACATACTTCTCTGAAGGATTTTAAATCTGCTGGTCTCAGAGTGTTAAGAACTGCAGCTGTGAAAGCTTTTAGGCAATGAAAGTGGCTACATTGAAAAAGAAAGGGGGTTATACAGCCATCCATCCATCCATCCATCCATCCGTCCACCCATCCATCCATCCATTCATTTTCTAACACCCTTGTCCCTAGTGGGGTTGCGAGGGGTGCTGGAGCCTATCTCCCGCTAACGTTCCGGGCGAGAGGCGGGGTTCACCCTGGACAGGTCGGGGTTATACATTACAGACCAAATGTCTATAGATATGTTTTGCTCTGGGTTGCAGGTTTGCCCTTTTTGTCAGTCATCTAAATTTAACACAGACCTGTGACCTTCCAAAAGTGAAACAGTTTTTCAAAAATCTGAAAGACAGTAAGGGTTGGACATAGGAAACCCAATATATATACTGATTTTGTTTTGGTGTGGCATGAAACCTACCAGCACTCACACAGCTCTGTGAGCAGTTGGCATGCCACCAACACATCTGGGAGGCTTTTTAACGAGCTCATGAAGCCCAATTTTTCACACACATGCCATGAAGGAACCATTAGTCCAACTACTGGGAATTTTTCCTGAGCATCTTCAATACGCTGTTGCCCTCTTTCCCTAATAATTGCTTACTTTTAATATCTGTGAGTAAGAAATACAGAAAATCTAGTCGTTTTCAAAGTAATTATGCTTTAAAAACTTCCCTTTTACAAAGTCATTATGGCCTGTGTTGGATGAGGGTGTGATTTTGACATGAGAAAATTCAGTCATATGCTCAGTGCCTGTTAAAATTTTTTCAAAAGCACTGATACCAAAAATGTGTGATCAACATAGGATCTTGTTAAGCACTGAAACTTCAAGAACATTTGTCTTTGTCGTAGTAAAATCTATGGAGCTGGGGTTCCTCCACTTAGAGTGAAAAAGCAATAATTGTCACTTCACCCTTAAAACACTGGAGAAAGTTTGTGTGACAAATGTTAATAACTTGGATAATAGGACCGATGCATATTGCTATTTTTTTTTTACTTTAAAATATCAGAAAATTCAGGGTGTAACTGACTAAACATGATTCCCCTTTTGCTGCAGGGCATAGATATCATTGTATATTGTATATTGTCCAGAGCACATTTAGTAACAGGGTCAAGATTGTATGACTGACCTAAATCTTCAACCCCACACTTTAAAACCTGTTGTTTTTGTTTTCAGAAACAACAAGTTTTTTACTTCTATTTTCTTCTTATGTCAGTCATTATTTTGCAATGGCTTGGCTTACTCTCAATAGTGATTTTATCAGATACACCTTGCAAGTCAAACCCTTTTTGGCCTGGCACCTGCCTTTAATATTTTGACACAGATCAAACAATATGTCAGAAAAAATCCTCTGAGATTTTGGTTCATATTGATTTTAAAGCATCATCGAGTTGCAGAAGATGTGCAATCTGCGCATCTTGAAGATGTGAATCTTGGGTTTCATGACATCTTAAAGATGGTCAGTAGAACTGAAATCCATGGAGAGCAGTATACTTACTGTCATTTGAGATCATTTGAGCTTTATATGGTGATACATTATCTTGCTGAAGGAGGCCATCAAAATATCTTTACTGTGGGCATGAAGGGATGAAGATGGTCATCTTTGTGGAAACCTGTTTTGTCTTGGAATTTTCCAGATTATTTAGACTTTTCAACTGTTGGATAATAATTACAGAGAATATGAAAATTGCTTCATTTCTTCCTTCAAATTAAAATGTCTACATACTCTAAGATTACTCAATTTGGGAAACCCAGTTTATGAAGTCATGGGTTTGTAAATTTCTGAGAGGTTATTCTGACTGGTAATTCTCAGCATCTGAGGATTGGAGCAACACAAGTGGGTGTGTTTTAAGGCAATACCTCAAACATTTTGTCTCAAAAGAAAATGAAAAGAAATCTCACAAGATATCAAGAAGATAACTGTGGGAGTACATATGTCTAGTTCGTTTCAAGGAAGAATTTACAGATGCACGGAGGAACTGTGCCCATTTCTTTAAAAAATTGTTCACAAATATAAACTAGATGGGGATGCCCTACAATTGGACCAATCAGGAAAGAAGAGGACAGAATTTAGTGGATAATGTGTGCATCAAACCAAAAGACTTTGTAAAGATGCTGGGTAAAGCTAGAAAGAGGGTCACTATCCACAGTTAAATAAGCTCTGCACTTTCATTGACTGAAAGGCCAGTCAGTGAGGAAGAAGGATTCACCCCTAAAACAACATAACACTTCACAATATGGAAAGTATCTTCTGGGAGTAGAAATATTGAAGCAACTTCTTAAAACATTAGGAAGTTCAAGTCTGGGCAAAAATGGGTCTTCCAAATGGACAAACTAATTAATTGGTTAATTGCTGAGGCCTCCTAAATCCTACTATCAGGTTAACCAGTTATGTTTCATGATTAATCTTTAAGTTAACAGCTTTATAAACTTTTAAACACCTCATACATACTCCATCTACATTTATGACTGTGTTGACTTTAACAACCCTTTGGTGTAAACACTGTGTATGACATCTCATCTTTTTAAATTTACAACCACACTCATCAAGGTTGCTGTACATCTGTCTCATAACTTTATCAGTGGTTTGTTTTTGACTCATCTGGATTTACGCATTTTAATGTCGTTCATTCAAATTTATTGCCCTGTTAGGTGTGCAAATATGTTCAAGGGAACTCACTTCTCATTATGAGAAGTGGGTTCCCACCCACTATCTGACAGTTATTTGATATTCAACTTTACTGACAAAACACATCTGTGACTCAATGTGCATGAACAGTCATATATAAGAATTAAATCTGAATGAGTACGTCGTTGCCATTCATGCAAAGCCTGCATTATTCATAATGGGGTATCATCTATAAAATAATATGTTGCAAGGCAGCTTTATGGAAATAAAAGTACTATTATATAGTCATGAAGAAGACCACTATATAAGGCTCTTGGAGGTATGTTTTTGCTTTTCTGCATTGATTAGCTTCTATGGTGATGGTGTACTGTGCTTGACAACTACAAACTCTAATGGCATTTCTTTTTTACTTTACAAGCTGGTTTTATATTACTAATAACTGAAAGATTGTCTTCATTAATGAGTCATGAATGAAAATAAAGTTAGTTTCTGGCCAGTTTTCCAACATTTTCTTCCTTCTCCTGGTATTGTCTTAATTTTTGAAAAAAAAAAAAAAAAAAAAAAAAAAAAGTATCATCATCATTTCTACATGATACTTCCAACAAAATATGAATAGTTTTTATTACCAACTATGGTAAACTCAGCAAAACAACTAATCAGTCCTAAACACATGACATACAGAGTGGGCGTGTCTGATGGGATTGGCTCAGATAAGTGAGGATAAGGAACTCATTACTAATGAAAACATACAGGTTTCCCTTTAAGGGTTCTGTTAATCACCACAGTTGCAATTTGTGTTTGACTACGGAGATGGGAGGGTTTGGAATATGTGGCTGGGATTGCTATGTTAATCAGTAATATCCATGTTAGACTATCAGGCCTCCAGGCTACCACGGAATTGAAAGGTGGGTCTGTAGGAAATGCGTGGGCAGTGTAGACGTGACCCGCAGCAAGTGCATCAGGACAGTTAATAATTTAGAATTGCTGAATAATTGAAGACATTTTTAGGAGGTAATGTGAGGTGAAGTATCAGGGTTGGGGTTAAAAATGATAAACATGACATGATGTGGCATTTTGATACCTTCAGTCTCTTGGTTTATTCTCGGATTTACCTGTTTTCCAAAATCTTTGCCGCACACCCAGAGTTAATTAATCTCATGGTACTCTTTGTTTACTTGTCAAAATCCATTAACAGAACAAACCAATTTGTTTTACTCCAAGGAGCAGAAAACCTGCTTGTAAGTCACAGGAAAAGGCCTTTTCCAGAGTCAAAGGGTAAAACTAATTGACACTTTGAAGGAAAGAAAATTCTGAGCTTAAGTCTGAATGTCTGAATATTCTCCACATTCATCATTTTTACGTTGTTGTGAAGTGGTTCAGTAAACAACATATTTTGTATTAAGACATTGAACATTAAATTTAAGTCCTGCTATTCCCAAATCATACAATTTCCAAAACATAACTAATAAGATTTTGTGTCCAAATTTCACCATGTATACATTTCAATCCTTGAATGTTTCTTTAATACTAGAAATATATTTAAACTTTATTTTCTATGCTGGAAGACAGCATCTTAAAATACTCAAAGATTCAGATTTGAGCTGCAGGAAAAATCTATAATAATCATGTAATTATCTATATATTTAGCATAAGAATAATGTCTGAAGTACAGTAAAAGATAAAGATCTTTAATTTAAAAGTTTTGCTGGTCTCATCCTTAGATTACATTTTGAAAGGAGCTATTTATCACAGCTCTTATTTCATTTGAAATGAAATCAAAGTCTGCTCTCTGTGATGTTTATGACCAAAGGAAATACCTGCTATAAACATCTGACATCCACCATTAAGTACTAAAGTGTGTGATCGTATCATTAAGAACTTATTTTCAAAAGCAGTAAAAAGGCATATTGGTATCACTTTTCCTAGCGCGACTTTGTGGTTGCACACGGTGCAATTTCATATATTCCACTACTGAGTGTCAATTTTTATTTATATTACAAAGTATTTTTAGAAAGTGTACAGATCCTATTGCTTTCATGCACTTTTTGCTGTGGGGCCTTTACCTTAAAAGATAAGTATATCTTTCTGGAAGTGGATTGTTTCATTTTGTTTTACATGAAGCAGAACTAATCTTCTGTTTGCTGTTCTCTCATACAGATATGAGACCATTTAAAATGTATTTTAGATTAATGAAATCACTGAATATTAAGCATGTAAGCAATCAAGCTTCTGGTATGTCATAATCCAAACATTAATGAGGCTTCATGAATCTGTCTTCTGTGGCCTATCCTTATCTGAGCTGTTAGGTTTGGAAATCAGACTGTTACTGATAGATCTAAAGCTGTGAAGCCTCTCTAAATTAAATGTTACATCACAGCTCGGCCAATAAAGAGACCAAAAACTACACAGTGAAAGTCCAACACACTTGGGAAACCAAATGCACTCGTTGCAGTTTTATCTAAAACAAATAAAAATAGACATAAAAAAGATGATCATAATAAGAAGAATGATAGCTGAACTATAATGACTAAAACAGAGCAACACCATTTTATAGAAGACAATAAGAAATACTTTGTGTATTTCCGTTACCTCTCACCTTATTGTCTTAAAGAACAACCCATTAAAACTGCTCACTCCGTTGTTTTTTGTTGTAGAATACCATTTGATGGTTATTTATTGAACAGGTCAGCATTCTGACTTCAGAAAACAAACCCCAGAATATCAAATTGTACTATTGTAACGACAAGGTACATATTTAAAATAGAGGGAGATCCATGAAATTCTTCAAAAGAGAAACATTTAAATCCTAAAACAAGTATATTAACTTCTGGACAATCTAAAAGTAAAATTATTGACTAACCAAAGAAAAGTCTTGACATGAAAAAATCAATACACAAAATCATACCACTTGTTGTATGTCAGTAATCAGACATTTGTCCTGGTCCTTTACCTTGCATTTAGTTCCATGCCTTCAATGAGTATGTAAAATGTTTTCTGTTTTATACAGCTCTTTCCATATTTTAGGATGGTACCAAACACACATTTCAGTATCATATCTTTTGGTCTATGCACGACTTGCTACTTTCATCCAGTTGCCCATAAACCATCAATTTTCCACTCTAACCTACTACAAAGTAATTTACTTTGATTAGGTCACGATTGCTTCTATTAGATTTTTCTGATAATAAATATTCACTTTGCAACAGTTGATTTTACAATCCTTCCATTACATATTTGTACCATCTCTTTAGTTGTAAATTCTTAATTTTAAAAACATATTTTCTTTAACCTTTTATGCGTTTTTTTTCTTTTTGTTTTCACAACCTTCCCCTCATGTTTGTTGTTGTAGTTAATTTAGAGGCATCTGACTGGGAACAACAAACCCTTCCACCAAATACAATGCTGAAAAACTTATTTGTAGGAATGTCATAAGCTCTTCCACTATGTCAACTGAAAACTTTCTTGTTTTGACCATATTTTACATCAGCCACCTACGATTTACAACATGTTAATGTCTGCAAGCATTTGGAATAAACTGCAGACTAATTTGCAAAATGTAATTTGTGTTTGTATTTGTTTTAGAAGAGTAAAAAGTAAAATAGATTCCTGAGTTTGTTAAAAGATTTGCCATATCACAGCTACGCTAACCAGATGTCTTTTTTTGTATTTTATTTGTAAAGTCAAATTTCTCAATAAACGTCCTCTAATACCTGTTATATATATATTTTAAGGGTTTTATTTTCTATTTATAGCCACTAGAATGAAAGTGCAATTAAGCAGTTTATGCTTTGTACTGTACATGCTGAACCACTTGATATCTTTAGCAGAGCATAACAAAAATAATGTTGGATTTACAGAAATAGCTAAAGAGAAGCACATACAATCTGCACACATGATGTGAAGTGTATGCAAACACTGCTCTTACTATTTTACAACTTCTCCTCTTTTGTAGACCTCTCACACAATCCATCATCCATATCACCAATGCTTTGAAGGTTACTGGACATCAGACTCATTGCTAATGACGGCTTTCACATTTACGTTTATTAGACTGGAAGACAAACATTGGCGTCTTTACAGAGAAGCCATAAACTAACTTGGAAGGCTGAATGGTTCACTGCAGAGTAGATTTATATGAGAGTAAGGTTTATTTTATGCTGACCTATTGCTTCCCAATAAATCTTCTGCTTTTGTTTTATCCACTGCCTGGACGTCATATGTGTTGATGTTTTATCTTTTCAATACTTTTCTCATCACTTTGACGTGCCTTTATTATACCTTACGCAGGAGAAAATACAGAAGCAGAAAACTGCATTTAGTTTTGATCCTGAATCAAATTTCACAAGTTACAAACTGAAGTGTAAAAATATTTGCTTCTATCAAAATTAACAGAAAAAAATCAATTTGCCATAAAAAGAGGTTATAGTAGGAGCGAATTATTACACTTTAGGAAAATAATTAAACTTTCAGAAATGTGTAATTATTCTAGTTGATATTAATTGGAAGACTTATAATAAAAGGTTAAAATCATAAAAATGATTTCAACTGTTTGGAGAAAAACCCTGGATCTTGATTATTTTCTGACTGATTGTCGCTGTTATTTTCTGACATTCTGTTTCATTTCTGCAGGGTAATGATACGTTTTCACATGCTTTAGGAATTTAATAATAAAAAGATCTAGCAGTACATACTTAGCAACAAATAATCTGCAAAATCTTTATCTGACCAGGTAACTTATTATCTAGCTGCACTGATTAGAAGATCCTTGTGCAGCTGCACGTGGATCACGGTCCAAGTGATTCACAGACTGTGTTGTTTTTCTGTTACAGGATTTGTTTACGTCTGCATGACCTACATGTGTTACTGTGATTAGCTATTAGTTATTGGGATAATAAGATTCAGAAATAGCTCTGCTGGGATTCCCAGAAAGAATACACCAATATAACATAGTAATTCAGTCAAATGTGCCAGGTTATTCCTTGCTTATAATTAATAAAATAAAATAAAAACACGTACAACCAGCTGTGAAGGGGTGGTAAATCTAATAAATTTGTGGATTATTCACCACAACTGGAGACGTAAGTGCTGGAAAAAGGTTTGCAATCTTTGTAGCCTTTTCAGTTACAGATTGATTATTTTCGTGAATTTATTGCCCCCAATTATCAAAAGGTGCAAAAGTCAGTCTATTAGACAGCAACTGTTTAATTTTAGCCACTCAAGTAAAATATTAATAGAAACAATTCTGGGCAACAACATAACAGAGATTAGTTACAATAGGAAAACAATATGTTCTGGATAATAGTGGAGTCAGAACCTCCATTTATTAGGATCTATAAATGTGCAGATCCTGGTAAAAGTAGCTCACATTTATAAACAAAGTGGCAGTACTTTAGATAGTTTTGTGGGAAGATGTGATATTTACTCTTCCTAAATCTATAAAACGTTTTATACTTCTTGTGTAAACCATTGCTTGTGATCAGGTGAAACATTCACCCTTTCACTTCTTTTATATGACAGATTTATTCATGATTGGGTTTTAGGTGTTTAGAGAACAGATCCTAAATTATGAAAGAGAGACCCAACCATTCACACACACTCAACCAGAATAAATGTGGAATCAGTTCTGTTTATATAATAAAAATGTCTTGGCAGGTTGAAACTCCAATTCTGTAGGTTGACCGCTCTTTATTTCTAAAGCTTAGTAGTTTTTTCAACTACTAAGTCTTGAAAAATAGAACACACACTTGTCAACACTCTTGATTAACTGATGAAGACTCAGATGACTTGAGCTCTAAGGTCTTGCATGCCATTTCACTGAGTTGGTCCAAACAAAGCAGAACAATTACCATTATTCCTGGTTTTATGCCTTATAAAGTTTGTTGTTTATGACTTTGTGCAAAGTAATTTCTTTCCACTAGTATTGCCTTTAGTGTTGGGGTCAACGGTAAATGACACCAGGCAGGACACAAGCTGAAGGCTGCACCAAAGCTGGTCCCGATGCAATCCTTAAAAGGCCTTTTAAGGGAGCAATCCAGGCTTTGTGTAATACTGATCTGTGTAAACAATAGTTTCAAGGGAGACAGTGTTGCTGGCTTTTCTGTGAGTCATCACCTCAGAACAACTCACTCCTTTAGTAATTGTAAAAGACTGAACACATTCCCCTGGTTTGCTGAAACTGGAGCTGCATGTCAAATGTGTCCATTTAGAAACATAAAAGAAGATCCCTTGAAATGATGAATAGCATATTTATCTGTTCAGTGCTTTGTGTCAAATGTGGCACTATAGTTTGTTTTATTCTCACTCCCACTAGGAACTGGTCTGATGTTTCTTGTGAATAGACTCTGTTTAGGAAAAATCTTTTTTTGTTTTGGGAGAGAGCAATACATGAATCAATCAGAGAAATACGTATTTGTCTTTCGATATTTTATTTAGAACATCAAAGTAAATATCAGCGTCTGAGAAAACAAAAGCAAGAGAGAAGAAGGAAGAAGAAGTGAAACTTAACACATACAATTCTCCTTTTATATCTTATCAGTCACGTACACGGTGCCTTCCACCCATCTCTCTCTTGTAGGGAGTTTCTCTAAGTTTCTACCATCTCAGGTTAATTAGTACATCTGCTCCTAAATCAAACCTTGTTCAGAAGGGTTTTGGTGGGAAAGAGAAGATAAAATATCTCCACTGAAAACTTTATCAGTTCCATAAGTATAACACTTGCTCAGAAACCTTCATTATCAGTTAATTCTTCCCAGTTAATAAACAAAAGTTTTAATTTCCAAGACAACCCTTTCATAACAGTTTATCAATCTGATATCACTGTGTAAAAATGCACTTTTAAATTCTTTGTGCTTATAAACAGAACTTCCAATTAAAATTTCTGACCAAATCCAAACTACACAAGGAAGATAGGGAATGTGCTCTCATTTCCAACCACCTTTGCTGACTAACTAGGTTTAATTTTTTTGCAACTGAAAATTGATGCATGAATAATCCACACCTCCTCCTATCAGTGTGAAGCTAATTTTGCCTCAAGCTCCTTTGAGAGCTGTCCCGTATTTCATCCGCTTTGTAGAAAGAAATGCTGTGAAGGAATTTTTGAGGTACTATTTTTCTTTTCTATCAGCAGAAATAGTGATGTACAATTCAGTTCAAATCATTCTACAGTCAAACATTTTTTTTATTTCACTCATTTACCCTGTAAAGTGAACATGTCACATGTTGACATAAGCAAAGGTATTGAATGAAAAGGAGTAATTTCCAAAAACATAGTCTTGTGTTGTCTACCCCTTCTCTGAAAAGTTAATTCTTTACACCATAAGCAACTAAGCATCAATCAAATCTTTAAACACAAAGCAGGTAATGTGTATATATGAAAAGAAAAACAAAGTAAAATCATATTTATAATGATACACCACTCTACTGAATCAATATACTTTATTATATTTTGATAGAATAGCATTTTTTTCTCTTAATGGTAAAAACTGATTGGATTCTCTACAGATTGTTTTGTACCATAAACAGAAATACAATATTGCTTTTGTTGAGTTCTGTCCTTGTTTTTATTTCTTTTTTTATTTCTGAACTTCTCAAAGTATAAATGCTGTAATGAAGCCTAAGAGTAAATTCAAACTGGAAGACTGCAATTCACAGCTCAATGTCCGCAGCTGGGGCCCGAGTGCCAAAGAACTTTAATTCATGTATGTTAATAAACCCTTTTAATCGCCGTCTTTCTCTTTCTGAGTTTCTCCAGATTGAAATATTAATTCAAAACCTTTATTGCTGTTATACTATAGAATGATGAAAGTTGCGACTAAATAGTGCTTGTAAATATATATCTATAAAACCAATAACAAGGAACAATCATGATGATAAATAACAGAATGAAATACACCATCCAAGTTGGAGCAAAGTCACATAGTCACAAGTGTCAGTGTTAAAAAGGGCGAGGGGATTATGCTTATAGCAGCAGGTGCCGTATTCAATGCTCTGATGAAAACTGTTCTTTAGAAGGTCAGTCCTGCTTCTCGGGGACAAGAAACTCGTCCCTAATGGTTGTAGAAAAAGCAGGTGGCCAGGGCTGGACGTATCAGTGGAGATGTGCCCAAAGGTCAGCAGACCCTGTGAGCTACAGAACCTTCCTGTCAGCTGCTGAACAAGCAGTAAACCACACAGTGACATAGTAGATCCGCACAGACTCAATAGTGGCTTGGTAGAAGGACAGCAGCCATTGCTGATGACAATCAGTGAGAGATGTGAAGTTATGTTGTCTGCAGGATTTGAGACGTTGTAATATATTGGAATTTTAATCAATTACCTGCATAAAAATATGAGCATAATATATATAGGAAATTAATCATTAATTACTTACATTTTTCTGCTGTCATTTGGACTCCTTCTGTTATGATTTAAATGCTTAATTTTTCCCAGTAGGAAGATTTAGCAGAAAAAGATCAATCTTTAACATTGGAATAGGAGCTGGCAATGTTCTCCAGAGGGGCCAGATCATTTTCTCTGCAGACCCTTTTATCCTCTGCAGAGACTTCCTGTCAGCTATGAGCACACTTTTTATTTTTTTTTTAAATTTCCTGCCTGGCAGTGTGGAACTCATAAATACTGTATTGTCTCAGTGTCAAAGTGAGGCCCAACAAATTTACCTTGACAAGACCATGCCCCATGTGATTTAGTATATAAAACATTATTAGAAATTGCTTTGCCTGCGACAGACTGGCGACCTGTTCAGGGTGACCCGCCTCTCGCCCAGAACGTAGCTGGAGATAGGCACCAGCAACCCTCCCGACCCATTAGGGACAAGGGTGAACAGAACATGGATGGATGGATGGATAGAAATTGCTTTGTGTTTATTAACGGACATAAAAATGTAAAAGTGGTAACAAAGGGAAAAAGGTGAGAAAAGGGCAGCAAAGGGAAAGAACGAGAAAAGAGGAGAGTGATATGTGCCCAGAATACAAGTCAACATAAAAATGACTTTGTTGTGTTACGACTTTTAAAAGACTTTAGTGTTCCTTTCTTTCACCTAAAGGAAGATAGTCAAAATGTGGTTGCCTTTGCTTTTTGCCTTTGAGTAAGTCTTTACCTCACTCTGTCAATGTGGGGAAGCTCTGCACAGGCGGCAACATGATTCTGAAGTTCACCCCAAAGTTATCCGAATCTCTACAGGATTCTTTAAAATGCTTTTTCCTACAAACCCCTTGGTCTTCGATACACTTATCATCCTTTGTCAAAGCTATCAGCTCATTTAGAGCTTCTCTGAAATGTTACATGCTAGGCACAAAATTATGACATATTGCTGTAGAAATATTAACTTTTTCAACTATTTTTCTCCAAGAAAAATCACAAATAATTTGATTATCTGCAAAACACAAAGGTAATGCAGATTACCTTCTCATTATGAACTAATTGTGCCCTCTGTTGGCAATGCAAGGTGTCAAAGTGTCAGGGGAAAAACATTTACTTAATAGTTTTTTTATTTCACTATTTTTGATGGCATCAAAAAGGAAAAAAATATTTTCTTTTAATTTCTCATGTGGGACATAGGAAAGCACATATTTGTTTCTTGCGTTGTCAACATGTTTTGCAAAATGCATTGCAGCCTGAAACAACATAACTTTTGGCATATATTGGATCTCCATATTGTGGCAAATTTGATTTCTGTCTGCTATCTTTTGTCCTTGTTCATCTGATGGTTGTCATGGTATGTCATTGTTTTAATGTTTATAAACATTCCCAGAGGGAGCTTGTCTGGGCCAGGTTTTTCCCTGCAGAAATAACATTCAGTCAAGCAAAGATCCAGAGAGTCTCACACTCTCTTCAATGTTTATGATTTTTTTTTTCCGTTTACTATTTCTGTGAAATTGATGTGCTGCCTGCCTTCTGTCAGAGCTTCTCACTTGGACCTGTTCAACAGTGTATCATTTGTAAGCTCTAACATTCTGTGCAGGATATTAATAAACCTACGTGAGGGACGGATTTTTCACCTCAACAGTACTTGATAGAGGCTTTCTTCACATTTATCACAATGGCACATTATACAAAAATAGTGCTTACGGCTACAATAAATGTAATTTATGCAGTAATTATTTATAGCATCTTGAAAACATCAGTTTTGTCAATTTTTTTTTTAAAGAATTCTATTTGGTTGATAGAAAAGTATAAATTTATGGTCATGTAGTACCAAAAAAAGGAACAACTTGAAATGAATAAAAGTAATCTGTTAGACATCATGATTGTTCTACATTCTTTCAGTGACATAGTTTGATTTCATTCTTTGTACAAATGTCCATTGTATCTTACTTTTTGTTCTAATTTTAGACTTCAGTTCAGCCTGTAATGGACTCGCTCCCAGCTAAAACATTTTTGTGACCGTTGTCGTGCAACCTTCTGAGAGCTCTTCAGCTTCACACAGCAAATAGCTTGCTTTTACTGCTCAACATCACTGTTTTATTCAGTTTTAGTATAGCAGCACCTGTCAGTCAAACTAAAGTAAAACTTTGAAAGCATTCTGTAAGTATTCAGAGTAAAACAGCAGAAGGTGATGGAGATCAATTAAGATTTTGGACTTACATTAAGAGACAGACTTTCCATCATCATCACAGTTGCATATGCAGCTAATCCAGCGGTGCGTACTCCAGGTCCTCGAGGGCCGGTGTTCTGCAACTCTTAGATGTCTCCCTGGTCCAACACGCTTGAATCCAACAGCTGAATCACCTCCTAAGTGCAGTCAAGTTCTCCAGTGTCTTGCTAACGACCTCATTATTTGACTCAGGTGTGTTGAAGTAGAGACACATCTAAAAGTTGCAGGAAACCGGCCCTCGAGACCTGGACTTGCCCACCCAGGAGCAAAGCACAAAATTATTCATATTCCTTGCATATTTAGATTAATAATTGTTTTTGTTCAATCAAGAAGTTGATTTCTGATAGTAAATAAGAAAGGAACATCTCTAACCATAACAAAAAAGAATCATCAGTTTTGAAAAAAATAAAATAAATTAGCTATTTAAAATATTCATCTATTTTCAACAGTCAGTGAAAATATCTTTTTGGCATTACAACAGTCAAAGACTTCTTTTAACTAATGAGCACATTTTTGTCAGTTTTCAATATTTGCTAATTTACCTTTGATGTGGAAGTCCAAGATTTTGAGAGTAGGCCTCTTTAATTCCTGTCACAATTCACTAGTTCAGCATTCTGAACTAAAGACTCCTCCCCACTGAAAGCATTGATATTCCTGACAGTCTGATGAAACATGTAGGTAAAATTAAAGATTATTCTTAAATATATATGTCTAAAGAATCACTTTAGTCTTACCTGTAGCTATGTGTTTGTTTTCAAGTGAAATATTGCTCTAACTCTCCATATGAAACTTGTTCTTGTAATATTTTCTTGTCCAGAATCAATCTGGTAAAATACAACGATAAAATGTGAATTAGGTAACATTTTATTAACATTTACAAAAAGAGGATTTATGGATTTTATTGTTTGATATTTTATCTCATTTGCTATCAATAAGTGCTACAAACTATTTGTGCTTCCAATTAGTCTAAAAGTCAAGCATCAACAACAAGGGTTCAATATGTTATTCTGATGAAAAGTAAATGTCTCATACCTGATTTTTCTATTAATATGTTGGAAGAATTACTGGAGGTGGAACAGTAGGTAAATATGAAACTGAACAGTCTGTGGGAAGAGTTATCTTTTCACATTATAAGATACTGAAAAGTCTTCCTGCAGACTCAACTTGTCATGATAACTACTTGTTAAGTTACATTTAAATGTAACGGGTCACCATCATTATTAGATCTGGTCCTTCAGACATGAGGCAGTTGCCTGCTTTATCTTAAAATCTCTCTTTTCTCTTACTGTTTCTCTGTCTGTCTACTTCATGCTAGTAAAAGCTTGAAACTAAATCACCTAAATTTGAATGGAGATCCAGCTCCATTTCCAAAAATGCAAATAAGGTAATGACCACAATGATATCCATTAAGTACAGGTTGAATGTTCTTTTGAAATTGAGTGTTGAAGGAGAGTAGAGCAATGGCAAAAAGTCTTTGCAAATTTGTTTTCTTGCACTTTCAGAGAGTACACTGCAGGTGTGAAAGACCTCAAATAGTTATCTCAGAAAGGGGGCTCAGTGATCTTCACCTCATTTAAAACTGCTTTAGCTTACAAGTGTACAGTGTAGATCAAAATAAAACTGCAAATCCTGAAAAATTGAAACTGTAGGAAAAAACTAAATAAATTCAGTGAAAAATAAATTGTCAATAAAATAAAGTTACATTTAAGCAAAAAACACCTTTTTAGTTTCTGCAGACAGAACTGATCCATAATAGCTAAAGAAATATTTTTTCAGACATTTTTAAATGAAAAAGGAAATTTAAAAAAGCCTCAGTTTTGAGTTAGGATGAATAGAGTGCCTGATATGCCTCAGTGTGAGGTCACTTTATGTCAAACTTCATTACAATCATTAGAGACAGAGCAGCCTAATGTTTATGTATGAAGGAATGCTTTTCAATTCATTATATTTGTGTAATCTTTGCTGCCAGAGGGAGAGCACAACTAATTTAATAATGCTGATAATAACTGAGGGCTCAATAAAATCCATCAAACAGATGATGGAGCATAGCAAAGTTTTTCCAACAATTACATACAGACATTATAATACATATATATATGTTATAATTTGATGTTTTGGGGATGAGTACAGCAGGAACTATAACAGTCTGTGGACAACAGAAAATCTGACATGGAATAACGAGGCATCAGCAACCAATCATAGCAGGTACTGCATATTAATGGATGAACATGAATATAATTAATTCGACAAAATGAACAGCGATGAATATAAATATATAAACCGGGTTTATATATTTATGTGCGTGAGAAAAAAAATCTGCAGCTTATTTAAATTGGCAAGCAGTAAAAATAAAGAGTACAATCTGAGCTTTTAGCAGAGCTCCTCTTCAGATTTTTAGATCTTTTCAGATTTCAATTGAAAAAAAGATTTTTAACTTGTTGAGAGATTTTACCTGTGAATAAATGATGGTTATTTAAAACAAAATAAATCTTACCTTAAGTGTGCAAAAACACACATCATCAAATATATTTTTTAATATGTTGAATAAATTCTACTTCTTCTTAAATAAGCTCAACTGACCAGAACTGCCAAATCCCTCCATGTTATGGTCCATGAATGAAAGTAGTTCCTACAACACTTAGCACATGAAGTCCAAAACATTAATAATGCCTGAATTGAGTTTAAAAAATATTTTAGGAGATTATTTAGTAGAAGGAAGTCCCACTTAACAAGACAGTACAAGACGTGTTTAAAGAGCAACTCAGTGCAGTTGTAAGAATGAGGAGGCGGGGTTTAAATCATTCTTTAAGGCTTTTCTTTATGACCTCTCAATCAGCTTTGAAAGGACTAATAAGATAGGAAAACTCATTCATGAAACAGACCTTTGGGGTGCTCTATATTCCATCCATCCATCCATCCATCCATCCATCCATCCATCCATCCATTTTCTTCCGCTTTATCCAGGGTCGGGTCGCGGGGGTAACCCGACCCTGCTCTGTATGCCTTGTAGATAAGCTTCAGAAGAAAGGCTCAGACTTCCCTCTCTCCAGCCACTTGTTCCAGCTCTTGAGAGGGAATCCCAAGGCGTTCCCAGGCCAGCCGAGAGTCATAGTCCCTCCAGCGTGTCCTGGGTCTTCCCCAGGGTTGCTCTATAGTAAACCTTTAAAAGGAATCATAGATGCAGTTTTTGCCCAGACATGGCCTGGTCCCTGTGCAGGGAGCTTCAGCAGGGAAATTGAGATTAGGTTTGAGATGCTTTTAACAGCTCTGTGTGACTCTAACTCAGAGGACAGTCAACCAAATGTCCACTGATGTTTTCCTGAATGTCATGACGTAAACTGTCTCAGACAGCCTGCATCAAACTTTCTTTACACAAATTTTAAAATTGAATTATTTATTCCTTGTGCTTATTTTTACATTTTGGAGCCATATGAAGGTTTGACAGAACATAATATCTTATGCTCCTAACTGTTTTCATGGCCTATGCTTTGCTTAAAATATCAACATTTCTTTACCAAGGTTAAGCAAGAAATCCAGTTGCCTCAAATAAACTTCAGATTGAAAAAATATATTTGATCTTTTGGCTTAGGACACGTATTTACAAAATATAAATCAGATGATGCCTTTTATATCATTTATCTGTTTTTCTTTTCAACCATAAATCTGGTGCTGCATATGACCTTTAAATCTAGTGATATTTAATTATACACATCTCAATTGCAAATCAGGAGCCTAAACGACCAACAAAAGCAAGCAAGCACTTCAGTCAGTTTGAATTTAATTAAAGGTCAGAAGTAAAAAAAAAAAAAACTTCTATTGTCTGTTCTTTTGTTAACTTGTGCCAAGAAGTCTATTATATGATGTCTCAGAAGAAATCCAAAAAACACTGCATTGGTAGTGCTGTTTTTCATATGTGTTTGGAGAGAAACTTCCTCAAAAATGTAAACAAACCCAGAGAGCATCACAATATATATTAACAGTTTCAGACATTTCAACAGCTCTCATCATTGCAATAAAACTTTTTCTCCACAGCTCCATTTTATTGCAGCACCCCCTACACACCTTGGGATTTTATATCACTCAATTAATTCACTCAGGTGAAACGTTTTGAACTCCTAAGTCTAAAATATCAGTCATTTCACTCCTCTTCTTCTTATCGTGATCTTGATAGGAAATCCTCTGAAGTGCAGTGACAGTTTTTACCACTGATAAAAATGTGCACTCTTCTCTTCAGCTCGGTTTTCCAGATTGCAGTTTTTTATAGGGTCTGATAGCCACAGGACAGCTTAATTTTGTGACAGGAGAGCTTTGTTGTGTTTATTTGGCTGTGTGTGTTATGTAACTATTCTACTAAAAGTGGCAAGCCAATGCTAGGTTGTTTTTTTTTTTTTTTTTCCCCCAAGCAACATGAGAAGTAGATGATGCCATGAACACTAATAAGGTTTCAAATTCTTTTGGAAGATGAACAAGTCCACAAACTATAGATCCTGCACCATGTTTATCTTTGGGAAAACATTTATCATATGTATTACACCAAACCCACCCAAAGTGTTTGTTGCTGCAAAGCCCAATGTTGGTCTCTTCTAAGGCAAAGGCACATTCTGCCAGTGACACTTCCAGTTTGCATGTTGGTACATCGTAATATGTTTTTTACACATAGCTTCAATGGAAAACAATTTTTATTTATTTATTTTTTTGTAGGTGGAGATTATTTGGGTTGTTGCTGACATCTAGTGTAAAGTTAATGTCATTTTGAACAGCTGCATATTAATAATTCCTCAAATGTGATCTTATGCTCAGGCAATCAGGCAATATGTCATGATACTAATTAGCCTTGATACCACATGGAAGTCAAAATCCACAAAATCAAATTTTGCACGTTAAAATTTATTTGTTTAATATTTGTGTGAAACAGACCACTGAGACCAACTAACCCTGTGTTTGGTGAAAATGGCTCATTGATTTCTAACCCTGATATATCCCACCTGAACTTTCTTCTGTGGAGTGATTTTAAGTATTCAGTAAGTTAGCTCCAGTAGACATATAAAGTAGTAGTAGCTGACAGCCAAGTTCATGTGATGTTGATGAAATGCAATGAAAAGGACTGCAATAACTTTTTTTATTTTTATATTGAGGGATAGGCTACAAAAAACCCAAAATTATATATATATATATATATATATATATATATATATATGTTAATATTATTATTGCCATTACATTTGGTGTTGCATACATCTGTCCTACATTGTTGGATTATTATATTCATTCTTCTATTTATTTATTTAAATTTCTTCATTATCATACAGTATTACGCAATTATAACTTAATTATGTTTTATAATTATGAGACCCTTTCTCATAATTATGAGATAACGTGCTATAATTAGGACTTGGCAGTCTAATAATTACGAGAAAGCTATCATTTTCTTTCCATCAAAGTGGACGAAATTACAGAACCCCGCTCATAGGGTTCCTACACTTAAATGTATACCGATCAAGTTTTTTATTAAAAGTTTGTTCAGGAGGCATTTATTTTTTAATGTAAATTTAAGATGTCATTAAAACATTTCGCTGTATTTGAGTTCAGAATGTGCGGGCATTATTGATATTTTTGTTGATTGTTTTTTTCTACAGTCCCGTGATTATAATTTTACTCTGGACTTCATCACTTTCTCTCCCCCGCTCCTTCCAGCTCCCCCTCTGTTTCACCAGGTAATTTCTCTCTCTGAAGGGGAGCACAGCTGCAGAGCAGATCCTGTTCTCTCCCTGTGTGGACCCTCGGTCTGCCTTTTCCTTTCTCTACGGAACCGAACCGTACGAAACAACTTTTCCATCCATGCACTATTTGCTCCGTCTGCTGCTCCATTTACAAGCATGACCGCACAACGTGTTCACAGTAAAAAGCGACCTGCAGATCAACATCAAGGTGAGGATTTATTTAAACATTTTCTGCTCTGTATGCCTTGTAGATAAACATTCGTACCTTTACGTGATTAGATAAAAGTGGGCATGTTTTTTTTGTTGTTTAAAAAAATAATAATAATTATTATTTATTGATATGCTCACTGCATTAATTACCCGACGCTTTAGGCTTTACTCTTTTATTTTACATTATTCAAGATTTTACACATAAATAGAGAATTATTTTAGAACCGGTTTTTAAATGCTACATATCACATTGCATCAGACGATTTTAGATTTGCTCTATGTAGGCAACATAATTAACCTTTCAGAAGAAGTCATTAGCACGTTGCATTTGTAATGGCATTTATTTTGAGCCTCAAACGGTTGATGAGAATGATCTCAACCCCATTAAAAGCTACATTTTCTAATACATGAAGAAATCTGCTAGTTCACTGTCTGCTGTTTCTTTTGCAACATGCTTAATCATGTTGCTTAATAATGCATGTTACATGTTATCTTACAATTATTAAGCATTATTATCATGCTTAATAACTGTATTATTGCAACTGCAATAATACAATTATTGCAGTTGCAATAATACAAAACTTGAAATGCAGGTATAATTTAAGTGTGAGTTATTCTAATGGTGTCAACAATCTTTATTATTACATTTATGCAAATAGTCAGACTCAAATGTTTTGTTTTAGACATAGCAGATCATATGTTGCCAACCAGAATAATATTATCACAAATAAGCTTAAAAATAATTAATGTATAGATTAATAGGAAAAGTTAATAACTCTACACTTTTTTAAATGCTGAATAATATCAGTAGCTTGTATACCTAAACATTTGTAGGAATTTTTTTTATTTTTGTTTGTCTTCTTTGGATCACAAATTGTTTTAATCGGTGCATTATTTAAACACTGCAAAAATTGTTTGGTTGGATTACTACCTCTTCCAGGATGATTTATTATGATGGTTTTCCCTGACAAAAAAATGGGGCATGAAAACATTACAATGAAAGTAGAAATATATGTAAATATTCAACCCATTCTCACTCCCTACTCGATTTTGCAGGTTCCCTCAGTGTCACATGTTGATGCGGCGGGTACCCCCTTCGCGTCAAAAATTGACGCAAGGGGGTCAACCCTAAGCCTAACCGTAACCTTTACCCTAACCCTATCCAGATCGTCGGTTTTAGACGCGTAGGGAGCGGTACAGCATTCAATGAGAGAACCCTTCTCGTCAATTATTGATGCAAAGTGGTTTCTTGATGTGTCAACGTGTGACGTTGAGGTAACCTTCCCAAATCGTCAACATGTGACACTGAGAGAACCTTTCCAAATAGTCAATTATTGACGAAAAGGGGTTACCCGACACGTCAATATGTGACTCTGAGTCCCAAATCGTCCCAACTCGTCAATATGTGACGAGTCATGAGAATGTGTTGATATATTTGACCATCGTAAACATTGTCTCAGGTTTGTTCATCCTCAGAAAAATGTTTGATTTTTTTTTAAATATTTTTCTTTTCAACTCAGGTCCCAGTAGTTGAACTAAACCAGACGCAAGAGAAGGGATCTTTGTCACCTCCCATTATTTATCCAGCCCTCCTTTCTAAAATGGAGATTTCATTGCAGGCTTCCACTTTGTCTGCACCACTTTACAACACTAGCATGCCATTCAATGGCTCAGGAAACAACACTGTTGAGCAGTTTACAGAAATCAACCTTTTTGAAGTCCTCGGTCCCAAGCGATCCCCGTTTTTTTTCCCTGTAACAACAGTTTACCTTTTAATCTTCCTCACCGGGTTGTCTGGAAATCTTCTGACGTGTGCAGTGATTGCAAAGCACAAGAAGATGCGTAACCCCACAAACTTTTACCTTGTAAGCCTGGCTATGTCGGACCTCCTCGTGCTGATGTTTGCGATGCCGTTGGAGATTTACGACCTGTGGGAGAACTATCCATTCCCCTTTGGTGAGGGCGGCTGCTACTTCAAAACCTTCCTCTTTGAGACAGTTTGCTTCGCATCTATCCTCAATGTCACAGCACTCAGCGTGGAGAGGTACATCGCTGTTGTGCATCCACTGAAAACGCGATACCTCTCAACCAATCAGCATGCCAAACGTGTCATCACCATTGTGTGGGGAGTGTCGATGGTCTGTGCTGTTCCTAACACTTCGCTTCATGGCCTCTTTTACTTGCCTGAGAGAATGGAGGAGTCAGCAATATGTGCTGTGGTCAAGCCCATTTGGATCTATAATTTGGTGATGCAAATCACAACTGTGTGTTTCTACTTCATTCCTATGATGATTATTAGCATGCTCTATCTTGTGATGGGCATACATCTGGGTAGAGAAAGGCGGTATGCCCGGAGGAACCTGGGGAATAACTGCTGCAGCAACACCAGGAGAAGGATCAGTGGGGAGAATGGGCGCAGAGGACAGGTCATCAAGATGCTCTGTGAGTATAATTTATATGAACCAGTTGTTCTGGATCCTCAACAGTCCTTAAACTGGTGTGGAAGGTTATCCTGTAAAGGGCAGTATTATGTATTTTTCAGGCACACAGTACAATAAAGAAACTGTAAAACTCGGTATAAAAATAAAATCGAATGTGACTTAAAAGAAAATTGACTTTGTAATTTATCTCCTTGAAATTGGGCATCTGTCTGTAATCACTTTTTCCTTTCTGAAACTATGTCTTCAGGAAGTCATCACTGCATTGCTCTTTTATTCATTCTTTTTGCCATAGTGTTTACCAGTGTTGTACTGAGAAGTAATACGCAGTTCCACCAGGTTTTTGCTAATTGCTGCTGACTAGTCTGGATCTGAGTGGGGAGAGATGGGAGTGGGGGGGCTGCTCTGTGAGATGGAAGCTGAGAAACTTGGAAACTGCAGCTCCAAAGATGAGCTGCACCTCAACGGCGGCAGCCATTTTACACAACTGAATGGCTGCCATGATATAAAAAGATTTCTCAAACATGGATTCTTTCATGCATGTTGTTTCTCAAACATGCATGAAAGAATACTTTGATCTCTCAAATATGCCTGAAGTATTGGAGGCAACAAACATGTTTTGCGTGAGGGAATAACATAAAATTCGATTTCACATCATACTGTCTCTTTAATGTCTTGTTTAAATTTTTTGGAAACATTTTAAATTGATTTTTATTTGTCATTTTATCTTTCAACATAATGTGAATAATAGTTGCCACAAATGCCAGAAGTACTTAATTTCAATGTCTGTTATCTCAAGAAGTTCTTTTATCTCAAGCCACAGATTCCAATATAATCTCAAGCACGTGTAGAACATCAGTGGGAGTTTTACAACACATCTCTATATCCGTGCTCCTGTCGGAGTTTTTCTCATAAGCAAGGGTCTGTAGAAAAAAAAAAAAAACACTTGTCAAGTTTTCCTAGAAACGTGTTACTTTATTGATTACCCTCCTAGAGAAATGAAACTGTGAAGCATGTCTGATAGAAAAAACAACTCTAATATGGACAAAGATTTATAAAATTGACATCATTTTTTCTATCTTAGATGTGAATGTTGGTCATAAATGTTTAATGCTATAGGAAAAGCTGCAAAACACTTGTTAGATCTTTTATTTGAATCTGTTTCTTTACATTAGAGCTTTGTTGTTAGTGAAAAACAAATAAAAAGTATTTCAATATCACTATAACATAAAGAAAAAAATGGCTGTAATTCTTGGTTTAAAGTATATTTTTGTAAGTTTCAGCATGATCTTGAGAATTCAGACATACAAACAACTATCGATGCACAACATTTCAGAAAACTATATTACGAAAAAGTGTTTAAATAAAATAAATTATTTTAAATAAATATTATTTTATTTATTTATTTATTTATTTATTTATTTATTTATTTATTTATTTTATTTATTTATTTATTATTTTAAATAAATAAAAGCAAAATAGTGAGAATTTAAATTGTGTTTAAAAATTAATACACGAGCAAAGTTTCATTCCTTCTACAACCAAAATAAAAAGTTAGGATGCAGAAGAATAAAAAGTGATTTAAGAAATATAATTTCAATTTCCTGAAAGTGTGAAAGCAATCTGGTTGCCTTTGAGGCTTAATCTTTATTTACTACACTAAAACAGCAAATATAGTAATTCTCTATTTAAGCAACAGTTGCTGTTGTTTTGTCTTAGCTTATTAGAAGTAAAATATGCAGGAAGAGACACATCCTCCACACACACAAATAATAAATGTATTAAAAGATTGAATCTTCCTTTAAGCTTCTGTCCCTATAAGCTAAAATTGGATTTCAGTTTGAAGATCATCATCTTGCCCTGTTGGCTGTGCAACCTACAGTGGGTATAACCATCACTTCGTTGGAAGAAACTCTTGAGCAGATAAATCACAACATTCAAGTTTTACATCTCATTATAAACATCTAATGGAATCTTTCATTTGTGAAATGATCAAACAACCTCCAGGTCTGAAATGATCAGTTAGTCTCCTCTCTTCAACTTATTTCACTTATTTCCAATCATTTAAATTTATGTTTAAATGCAAATAATGACTGAGAAAACTGACAGAAATGATCACAAACACATAAGTGTGCAGGACATGGTAGAAGCATTGCCAAAAGCAACAAAATTCTCCTCTGTTTGGTTGCCAAGGTGATGAAAACTAATAATAATTCAGTCACTTCCTAATGTAAAATGGTTGCAAGTCGTATATGGACTTCATTTCAATGGAGGAGAAATGTCCCCCCCTGCTGTGGTTTTTATGGAGAAGTTTATATATCAAATCAATATATCCTGTTTTCTTTTCAATATCCAAGTAGTATGTTGGCCAAAAACAGCGACATGCATAAAGAAAATAATACAAGCTATGACAGTACCTGTAATATGCAGCTGTTTACGCATTAATCATAAACTTTATTCCATAAATGTTGAAACAGGTAGATCTTTATGGGTTTTCATTTAAAACAGGGATATACACAGGACCATAAACAACACTAAAAGTTTTGTATGTGTGTGTGTGTGACTTTTTTATTTTTTTTTATTTTATGCACTTCTAAATGGTGTCCTGACAATCAAAGCCAGTTGAAAGGGACGTTATTATCTGTATTCAGGTAAAGATTGAATATAAAAAGAAGTTAAGTTAAATGAAATTCTTCATTGTCCACAAGAAGGATCTTAAAGTTGTTAATGCATTTGACCGTCAGCAAAATAATATACATTTCTGCTGAAAAATGTTTTAATTTTTCTAATAGATATATATTTTAGTCAGTTACGAAATTTTACACTAATACGTTTGGAACAATAAAACATTTATTTGGGAACATGTACTCAGTGGGGGAAAGAAACTTAAAGTATTTTTGACCAAATCTCACACTCATTGACACAAATGCTGTTAATAATCTAAACAATCTCCTGTTGCCAGGACAACAGCACGTTGCTATAAAGCCTAATAAGTGTGAAGCGTACAGACAAATGGATCATTCCCATCTTATGTCCTGCTCTTTGTGTTTAGCTGCAGGTTAAATTTGGATCCTCTGCCTGCCCTCCCTGTCTCAGTCCCATTTGTTTTCAGTGTTTTGCTTGTTGCTCTGACTATAAATATGGATAGGTTTGGACAACTAGCTGTTTTTCCAATGGACCATTAAACTTATATGGGTTAGTGGTGATGCTAAGCAGCTATACATTTCTTCATTGAGCAACTGTTTACAAAACCAAGAACAAAAGCATATGACTAACCAATGTACAGCCTAGACTGTTAATCACCTGCTCTGGCGATTTGTTCTTGATTTTTCTGTGGCGTCTCACATATTTTTCTGAAACTATGGCCCATTTCTTTGGATGAAACTTGTGTATCATGAGTCAAGTTTGTAAACTGGCTTCCTTGCACACACACCTTTTCAGCTATGCCCAAAAATTATGGAACAAATATTAGGCCCTGATGACCACACTAAAACAGGCTCTGGTGACCTTAAGTCTTTTTGTTGCAAAATTGGCAGTATTCTTAGAGTCATTGTCCATGTAAAGGGCCCATTTATTCATAACTTTGTGGAAAATGTTTTAAGATAATCCTCATTATCCCAACTATTTTGTGAAGCCAATTAGTCCCCTCTGCAACAAAACACCACACAACATAATACTTCTACCCTGTGCTTTACAGGTGGGATAGTGTGTTCTCCCATTTTCCTCCAAATGTAACAATCCTCCTGAATTTTATCCAGAAATTAACGTCTTGTGTGCATTTGCAAATTGTAGTCTGTTTTTTTTTTTGTTAATTTTGGAGTAATGGCTTCTTCCTCTCTCTGCTGCATTTCATTCCAGAATGATGCAGTTTGTTTCACTATGGATAATAATACTCTCTTAGTAGCTTCAGCTAGCATCTTCACAAGGTATTTTGCTTTTGTTCTGATGTTTTTACAACAAAATATTTAATTTAATTAGTTTATTTAGTAGGCATACCAGCGACATAGGCAAACTGAAAGAAAACAGCAGTCCCATGTTTACATCACAGTGTGTCTCACTATGACATAGTGAGACAAGTGACAAGTACTGCAAAAGCTAATTTACAGCACTTGTCACTAGATAGGCTTTAAAAAAAGAAGATGATATGTTTATCTCTGGGGCACAAAGTGGCCCGTTTGGGCATTTGGAAACTGTTGGACCAGACTTATTGTGACCCACAATTTGATTCATGACATCTTGCATATTTTTAACTTTTTTATTTCCATCTGAGAGGTGTTTTTACTTTAAAACATAAATCTAAGGTTTACTGTTTTTACATAAAATGTTATGAATTACCATGTCATAAGCTTAGAATGTTTAATCAACTTTTGACTTTCCAAAATTGTTAAAAGGCATTGTTACCTTATTTATATTCAGATACAAAAACATCTGGAACAGAATATTGTAAAATGTATCGTTCCCATTGCTCTGGCATTTAGTGAATAGAAATTATTTTGATATTAATCTAATTTAATGTCAAATAGTGAGAAAAAATGATTTAAGATATGGACTTTCAACTGTATATTTAGATGCCACCTACGACAAGTTATTCTGATTGCATATTCACACAATAAATAGCTACATTTATTCTGTATCTGCTAAGCCTCTTTTAGAGAGAGAGACCTATAAGAGATTAACAAATAGGCAACAAGGTGAGGAATGATAGGGAGCATCAAGAACGACAAGACCTAAGCACTGTGAAAGACAAATATTCAGAACTGGCAATAAATAGATTGTCAAATCATGTAGGTGTTAAGAACATTTGTGTGTATTTTTGTTTTCTGCCTCAAGCTAAATTGCTGTAAATGTAAAGGGAAACAGTATCCCACTTTGAAAACAAAACAAAACACATACAATAAAACCTTCCACATTTGATAAGCAACAACCTTTTACTTTTCAGTAAAAAGGTTCTTGAATTGACAAATTGTTCTTTTATGTGTGGTAGGTGGTGGCTCAAATGTTCACTCAGCAAGAGCGAGTGAATAAGAGCTGTAATTTAGGTATAATGGCTTTCTGAATTTTCTTTTTTGTTGTTGATTTTTTGTCACATTTGCTTTTCAGACAACAGGAAGCAAGTTTATCACTTCAGACACAGCTGTGTTTATTATTATTATTATTATTATTATTATTATTATAAATGCTTTCAGGTTACACATTAGACAACCTAAAAGATTGGTTCATGTGGGAGTTTTAATTTATAATAATTATTTCTTTCTGCCATGAATCATTGTTTATCAAGATTTCTAGTATAGATGCATTTGTCTCTAGGTTGCCAATGACTCGTATTTAAATATATTGAAAAAGACTCAGATAAACATTTTTCTCATGTCCCAAACCATTTAAACAGATACTAATACCTTGAAATGCAGTGCATTCTTTAAGGATAACCACAACCTTTCTCTCTGTCTGGCTTGATCCTGCAGCAATTGTTGTGGCTGTATTTGGAGTCTGCTGGGCTCCCTTCCATATTGAGCGGCTTCTGTGGAGTTCAGTCAGCCAGTGGACCGACGTGATGCACAATGTTTATCAGTACGTCCACATCCTGTCTGGCATCTTCTTCTACCTAAGCTCTGCAGTAAACCCTATCATCTATAGTCTGCTGTCCACACGATTTAGAGAGTGCTTCCAGGAACTGGTGTGCTCCCGTTCAGAGGGCAACAGCTCTGTAAGAGACTCCCCACCATTCCCGAAGATTTTAATGGACACCTCCATGTCATGTTCAAGAACCCAGTATGAGATTAAAGACTCAAGTTCTTCCATCCCTTTGCTGTCTCCTAGTGTGACTTTGACTATGAAAACTGCTGTCCTCCCATGTGTGGTGAAGGAAACTAACTGCAAGACCTCTGTTTTCTGAGATTTGTTTGAAATCTGGAAATTAGCACGAACATTGTAAACGTATGGGTGAACATTTGGGGAAATTGATTTATTTTCTTTCTTACAAACAGACTGAGATGCCAGTTTGCAAATGATCAAACTGTCCTCAAGATATAGTAAATGCAGTCTTTAACCATTATTTAAAAATACACTTTAAGTAATGATTGTGAAACTGATGGACAGACACTGGATTTAAATTCAAATAAAGTTACATTAATTTAGTGAAGCTGATGTCAATGAAACCCTGTCTCAACACAAACCATAAAAGATTTGTTCCCATATCTGGATAACGACAATGTAACAGTCCAAGGTAAGAAAATTAATGCTGACATTATATTTATAAGCTGCTGTGTATCGAGCAGCCTTTATGTGGTAAGAATTGGTCAATCTTTTTCCAAACGTTTTGATTTTGACTCAAATCTTGAACATTCATTCTTTTGTGGAATTGTTAGGCACTTATTGTGAAGCTATATAAAAATATGTATATGCATATATGTTTTGAGCTTTGAAGGGATAGAGATACAAAAAGTCCAGTCATAAAATTGACTTGTAAAAAACATAGAATTGTGCGTCACTACAATCTTCATCCTTGAATCTCTCAAGCTATTCTCACAAGTACTCATCTCATGTGCAAGAGAGGACTGTGCTACAAAGCAACAACAACAACCTGTGGTAGCTTCTTACGGTCAAACAATCATGACCTTGGTCAACACACTGAACAAAGTGAACGCAGGATATTGTGTACAAGTGGTATAATCCCCACCTTTCTACTCTGAAGAAACAGTTGGCAGTTAATGATGCCATTAACAGAGCCAGCGCGAAGCTTTTTAGTCAGAGAAAACAAACTGTTCAAATAAATGAGATATTGCAGGATTAAGCAGAGCTGTCAGGTTAATTCTGTTTCATCTGCCCCTCTTATTGTCTTTGCCAGACAGAGGCTGAACTAGATGGAGAGACAGAAAATAGGAGCTGTGGATGTGCTGATGAATTCAGAGAAGGGGTCATGTTGAGCTGTGAATTATTTCAGCTGGCCTTGTCACTTCCTCTCATATTGTAATCTGGAATAATGAAAATACATCAGCACAACTAACAGTGCTTAATATGAAAGGGACCGAATGAAATACAAAACAGCCATACTAGTAAGAAAAGGTTTGAACAAATGCTTCTATTTTTTGATCTGCAGGTTGCAGTTAAGGGTTAGGTGTAATAATAAATGTGTAACTCAATCTCATCTTATTACATTTTACACTGACATGACATCATGATATGAAGTGATCCTTCCCTCTTCTGTTGGTATATTAAAAGACATTTGTTATTATTTATACAGGTTTTCCTTGTTAGTTGTTTTCAAGCTTGTACCTCACAGTGCCTATATTCATTTCCATGACAATAACCAAGAAACGTGAAATACATCAAGTGAGAGCAAAGGTACCAAGAATGTAGCCAAAATTTGCAAGAATTTTAAGCATAAACATAATTGCATAACACAATTTCCACCCAAAAAAGTGACTTTATGAACTCTAGCTTAAGTTCATAAAGTCAATGTTTCTTTGATAATTTATCCAGGAAGATGTCAGGAGAAATTCTGTCTGAAACCAAAAATTTTAAAACTTAACAAACTGGCACCCTATGGAGGGATTTAAAAGGCCAGTTGTGAGGCTTGTTGGCTCTGTAATTCACCACAGTGGCAAATGACCACTTGGAACAAAAACTATAATTTGAAATACAAATTCTGCTATCTACCACAATGATCTGCATAGCCATACAATAAGTTCTTAATTTATTAGAGTCTTTAACCTTACTATAGTGTTGGGACTTTTAAATGTTTGCCAATTATTGTCATAGAAATAAATGTAGCTATAGAGAGAGAAGTACATTCTAAATGTAAAAACACATGAAAAGTCAAAATCAAGAACTTTTACTTAAAAACTTTATGCTCACAAACAATAATTGCCTCAGAGATGCCACTCAAACTCTTTGCAGTAGCTGCAACTTAAACTGCATTCTGTTCCTCTTCTGAAGTTGGGTTTTATATCACTTTAATTCAAACATTCTTTTATTTCAAAATCCTTGGGCAACAGTACTTACAATGGAGAAACTTCTTCTCGACCTTTTTGCTTCCTGAGAATACATTTATATAGATGATAAAGTCCTTCCTCTATCCATTTTCTGTTACCAATAATTACAATCATTTCACACGTTTCATCTTAAAGATGTTCTTTGTCATGACAATGGTCCATTCAGTGGTTATAGTAGGACTTGTTCAGATGATACTGTTGAAGACAAGATATTGTCATCCATATCTGGTTGTGCTTTCCTGCTTTAGTTAGCATTACACAAACACTCATTTTGTTTCAAGTGTGTTTGAAAAATACCTGCGTGCTTTCAAAAACAATACAATGTTTTGTACTTTCAATATTTTTAGTTTTTCTGGCTCTGTGATTATATTTATCCCTTTAAGATAAAAATATCTGCAGCCTTATGTAACTGGCATTGTGCTTTTCACCTTACTTTTTGTTTGCATTAGTTTTAAGTGTTTTTTTTCTCCATTTTCTTTTTATGTCTTGTCAGGCATACCATTTGGAAAAACTGATTGCCTATATGTGCCAGGGAAGCTTAACAGAAAAGAAAAAGGTGTATGGAGATTGTTTTCTTATTGCTTGATTGCTTATAAAGTTTAAATCAGGAGTTCACCTAAAAGTAAACCCAGTGCATTAAGAAATTATGAACTTGTGTCTGTATGTGTTTTAAAAAAGACAGTAACTTAAATACTACTAGGCAAGCGTGCTTTGTTTTTGTTTGCTCCCTGAGCTACTGTGGAAATATGGTTATGCTAAGAAAGTAGAAAGAATGATATATGGATACATTTCATGGTAAAAGGATCAGGCATTTTGTTTTCTGAGAATTGTGCTTTCCTGACATAAAGCATAGTGAGCAGAATCATTTCAGCCTGGATCTTTTGTCAAAATTGGATCTTACTTCCAACACATTATTATTACTTAAATTCACAATTGGTCAAAAGCTAAGCTTTAAATCTTTTATTTTTCTGAGGTGCAGCTGTCCCCTTCTGTTTAGTTTTTAAACTAAGCTTCTACCTAGCTTGTGTGTGTCAGTTAAATAACACTTACCTCAGTATCCTTATTTAATAAATTATGCATATTTTATTTAGCAAAATTGTTGTTTGAAATGTAAAAAAAGATATTTAAATGTATACTTTTAAAATATTTTAATGGATTGTCATCAGTTATGTTGCGCAATAGTGCCTGATTTCTCTACCTGTTCTCTTCATTTTTGTTAAACGCTGTATGCCTTCAGAAAAAAACCCCAGGGGGAAAGTGGAAAAATCCGTTGTAATCGGACTGACAACATGCTGGACTTGATTATTTTTGTTCTCATTTGAAAATCAACGTGTTGCAGAACAGAAAAAAATCCTTTGTGTTTCAGCAGAAAATATAAACTAAGAATGTAATGCTGTACTGTGTGCTTCCCTTAATCTTGTTATGTCTCTTGTTGCTTGGCAGGAAATCATCTACGTGATTTGAATGATTGGTAAGCTGTTTGCCACTGATTGTGGCTATGTGCAATGCCTCGTTCTGAAAGTTACACAAATAAATGTCTGTCTGCTTCAATTTAGCTTTTGTACATTCTCCACTGTATGCCTAAGACGTTTTAAATAGATAATTTTTACTTTAATTATTGACATATGATTATATGACAATAATCAGAGGTATGATTCAGCTTTCTGAATGTGCTATGTGGCTTTTTATTTTCTAAAGGCAGAGTGAACATCGCTTGAACCTCCAATTTGTTCAAAATAACAAGTGAGAACAATAGCAGGGAATCAGTGCTGTAATTTGCATGTTAGTTCAGCTCTGTGTCAAAACAGCACATCACTGTACATGAGCCAAGACATTCTGAATTAGTTTCAGAAAATCACATCAGTTTTGATCCAGGTTACCAGGAAAAATACTTTTCTAGGGTTGTGAGCAAATTCAGAAAATGATCTACAAAAGAATGACTATCACAAAACATTTTCAGTGACTAGGATTCCTAAGTGTAACATTAATAGGTTTAATTTGTAATTGCCCTGTTCTGTGAACTCTTGTTCTCTGATTACCTTGTTATTTTAAATTGCTAATCATTGACATTAAAGCAAAATTATCTATAACGACCACATAGATTTCTACAAAGGTGACTGGCCACTTGGTTGGCAAATGGCAAAAAAGACTGACTGTATGGAAGAAGTATATGCAGTCTAAGTAGAAATAGACATTTTTTTAGAAATGTAATTTATAACACTGGACTTTTATCATGTGCACTTACTTTTATTTATTTTTTTAAATTCACTTGCAAAAATTTCTTTCCACCACTCCTATCCAATTCCTGCAGCCAAGGAAGGCTGTGTGCAATACTTTCTAAAAATAGAGTTATTTTAAATTTTAAAGTAAAACAATTTCTGGGTATTTAGAAATCTAATCCAGAGACCATATGTATCATTTTACTTTAAATAATATTTTTCTGCCTTTTAAAAGATCTTTAATTATCCCCTTCAAACAGTTGGCTGTTTACAATTTTGTCGGCTCATCAACGTAGCATTGATTGATTGGCTAAAATCTGCCTGACTTGATCTAGTGCTGATTGCCTTGGCTTGGGTCACCAGAAAGCTAACCACATTTGCAGGCAAATTTTTGAAGGCAAATTTTTGCTGTTGAATATCTGCAGCTGAACTTTTGCAAGCAAATTTACAAAGACAGTCATAAATTCAATATAAAAAAAAAAAAAATGTTTCTAATGAGACCGTGCATATTTCTTACATAAAATGCATAAAAAAATAATACCATGACTTCAAAGCAACTTACATATTTTTTTTTTATCACTTTTTAAATATTCTGTAGAAGCTAATGGTGCTGCGGGAACAATATGTTGACACCTTGTTTTATTTTTTATATACAGCGTCACAGGAAAACAAAGGTGCATTCTCAGCAACAACAAAGTGGAAAATACTCACTACAGTAATGTCTGGCCAAATCATTTATTGTATGACAAAGCTTATGGAATTCATCGCAAATAATAATAATAATATGACTAATAATATGACTTTCTGATCAATTACTAGATGGGGTTCTAAACAGCCACTTTGCTGTGCTGCAGTGTCAACTCCAGCCTTGGATTAACATCCAATTTTAACTGAATGTCAGTTTATTCTCTTCTATCTATATGAAAGCAGTGTTATTTTATATTGCTTGTGTAAAATTATTGAATTAAGTTGCTATGTATTGCAACATAACAGGAAGCTGCAGCCTTTGCACACCTATGCACTTTCTGTACGTACTGTATGTTAAATCAGACTGCATTGTTTCTAGCTGTAAATAAGTTGTTTTAAAACTTTGGAAATGTTTACCAGTTCCAACAAGACAGTTTGAAAATGGATGTGCCAAATATCTTATTTACCAATAATCCTGGTTGAAGAAGTGAACATAAATTGTTATATGACTGACCACAGAAAGTGTTGTTCTGCTGTTTTCTCTAGAGAAACCTTAACAGAAGAAGGCAGGATGAGCAAACGCACTGAATTGCCGCAGAGTGACTATTTAGCTCAGAGGTGTGATAAAGGGCCTGTGTGAGGATGACATTCATGTACATCACCCAAAAAAAATGTGCCAAGTACCTGTCTTTCTTATCTGTTTTCATTCAAGAGTTCTTTTCAAAATGATACTACTGGCGTCCCCTCTGATTTCAGGTGAGTCTTTCACTGTTGCATACCTTTCTTCACGTCATCTAGAGCGCACAAAAACACTTGCTGCTCCTCAGCTGGTGAAGGTTGGCCTGCGGGCTATTCGCACCACATTGTATGTGTTTAGCCCTGGTGCATCAAAGCCAGGGGACAAACCTTGCTTATTAAAGACATAGAAGTTAAAAAGTTGGCCATCTTGGGCTTCCAATGAGACTGAAGCCTTGCCCACTCTCAAAACACAAGGGTACTCTTTATCAAACACAACTCTGAAAACCCGCTCAACTAAGTAGTTGAGCTTTATTGTCCTGTACTTCTCTGGAATCAGCTCTTCGATCTGAGGACCAAACTGCTGCATGATCAGAACTCCATCCGGTCCCACTTTGATCTCATAGAAAGTGATGTTGCTGTATGTGAAAAACCCAATGTAAGGCTTTGGATTTGGGGAAGCAACAAGAATCTTTTTGGCTTCCCTAAAGGCTTTCTCTATTGCTGGAACAATGTAGCTGTAGGCCTTTGTGACCACATCCTGCTTCTGAGGCCTGCTGCCCGCCATTAGGATTACCAGGCCTAGCTTCAGCCTGGGAACCAGGGAGAATGTGGCAGAGTAGCCGTCCAGATCACCATCTTTCCTCAACATCTCGTAGCCCATGAGGTCATTCACCTCCCAAGGGGTCCCAGTACGGTTTGCAAAGTAATCCTTATCACACCTAAAGAGTGGGTTCAACATGATCTTCAGAGAATCTGGCTCCAGCAGCTTTCGGTGGTAGGCCCCCAGCAGCACCATGGCGAGTTTGGCCATGTCTGCAGGGGTGGAGAACATCTGACCTGAAGGCCGGTACCAGCCGAGATCATAGAGAGGAGCAGGTTTTCCGTTTGAGTAAACTCCTACAGCAAACTGGCTCTGTAACCCCGGGGTCAGTTCAAAACTGGTGTCTTCCATTCCTAATCGATCCAAGATGTTTTCTGTGACCCATCGTTGGTAGTCAACTCCGACCACTCTTTCAGACATCACATGAGCGAGAAGAGAGAATGCGAGATTACTGTAGTGACACCTAGCAAAGGAAGCAAACCAAGTAAATTTAGAAGTGCTTTGAAAAGAACAGAAGCAGTTAAACACTTTCTGTAGAAGAAAAATGAAATCCACATAATGGGTTGTGTTATGCCTTATTAGACATGGTATGTCAAAGTAGATTTGTTGTGGTTTCAGATATGTTTCCCAGATGGAGATTTATTCATGGCCAACTGAGATATATTTTTTCTGTTGACAAAAACTGAATAATTTCTTTTCACACGTATCCCTGCACTTATCCACTGTGCAACAAATTAAAGAATTAAAATTTTAAGAATTAATTTGTGTTAGTATGTGAATTAGAACCACAGGTCAGAGACATAAGAGTTAGCAATGTCTCTGAACAATGAAACAAGCCTTACTTGGTTCCTGGATCTGCAACAAGAACATCATCTTGTAACAGATTGATTGCTGATTGCGTTTTGCCTTTCCAGAGTAAGTTTGTAGCCCTCAGCCTCCTGGGCAGACCTGAAGCAGAACAAACAAAGCAGCATGGGACTGAAGAAAGCAACCAAACTGCTGGTTGATAGTAGCAAAGAAAAACATGAATTTCCAGGCACAAGGCATGGTTTCTATCTCCTTGCAGTGATTTTCAGAAATCACTCTTATTACAGCGCAGTGTTTGTTTCACTTGTCTTGAAACAGCACTTCAGTGTTATGAGACAACCCCATAGATCTCTGAACATGATTATTATGTTCACTCCTGATTCCTTGATGGCAAACTAAGGCATGTAACGATACTCAGAGACATGCGCTACTTCTGAGTTTTTTTTTGTTTTCCTGATCTTTTTTTTCAGATTAACTCAATTATCTGAAGTATCACAAACTGAAAAGACCAAAATGTGACTCTTCATGCATAACCAGGGCAATTCTAATTTTCTGAAAAACATCTTATAATCTGCCTTTTTAAGAACAAGAAGCTGCATGATTGCTGAAAAATGGCAAAGTGGTATTTGGAAAATACACAAGTGGCAGTTTTGTTTCACATGAAAGCAGTTTTCTTGTTGTGATGTTTTTGTTTTTTATAACCTGCTGAATCCACAAACCTGAGAGCTGGCTTGCCATCCTGCGCAGGGTGACAGAGGATGAGCGAATTTGTACCTCTCCACTGTCTAGAAATATTAGGCCATCTGTCACATATTTTAACTCAGAGTCTCGTGTTTTCCCCAGGGGGTTTTTTATAGTGAAATTTTCTACGTATTTTTCCAGTGGATCATCTAAGGAGGCAATCTTTCCATCCTCCCACAGTTTGTAGAGCATCAGCGTTGGGAATATCTTTGATAAGCTGGCAATTCTGAAAGACAGACAAGACGACATAGTGAATCTAATGTAGAAGAGCCCTTTTTATCACTGATCCATTGATTATATTTACTCAAATTTTTTTCCGCTGTTTTTGAATTGAGGCCACGTGTACTTGAATGATCTGACTGTATAAATGTGAGAAACATCTACACATAATGTGCAAAATCTAAACATTGAACTGATATAGTGTCTCCTAAGAGTAATACATTGAAACTCTGAACACTTTTTAATTTTTTAAAAACATGTTCAATAATTAATGTGGTGTTATATGTCACATTTAGAAAATGGTTAACACGTTTTGCGGTGAGTGCTTCTATTGGTCTACTTTACTTAGTGTGTCTCAGTAAATCACATTTCTTATATTTTTATGTCTAAAATATTTTCTGTTGAGATTATAACCTCCATATATTAGCTAACAACACTGAGCTTTTACATATTTCTACAAGTAAAAAGGTAAAATAACTTAAATAAGATTTCTTATCAGCAATGTAAATACAAGTGAAGAGGGAACATATCCACCTAAATGTTTTCTTCTTTGCATTGGCTGCAGCTTATTTCCCCTTTCTGGATGTTTTACATTTTTACTGCAAAATGTTTCTCATACTTGTTTTCTTAGTCTTTATTGGTACTGAATAAAAAAAAAGTTATGGTAATATTGTATGAACTTGTCTGAAGATTAATGTATTAAATAAAGAACAGAAACTAAACTGTTGATGATATTTGGGACTTCACAACCACACACAGACTAAATATTGTAATAAAAGCAAATGTTTACTCAAAACTCAAATAAAAAAAAAAACGTTAAAATGTTTAACAGCTCTTTCCTTGCAGTCTTTTCTGCTTCTCTTTACTTTTGTAGATGTAACTTTACATTTAGAAAAGCATTGCCTAGGCAACCATGTACAGAGCAAAAACGCCAGCTGTGACAAAGAGCACAGCGTTTAGTGGAAAACTCTTTAAACTGATCATCAGTCCTTTCGGGAAAGTGTGTGAATGAGTGAGAACTTCTATACATTTAGTCAGAAGGTGTACTGATAAATCTTTTTCTACTTTTAAATGTTACATGTTTTGTTTTAAGATTGGGTCCCGTTTCACACACTGGGCTGTGCTTTGGTTTGAATCAATCTGTGCCAACGACCAGTGTGCAGAAGGTCAGCCTTCTCTTTAAATTGTCCTCCAATTTAGTGTGTGAGGGGATCAATAATCTCTTTAGCATTCCTCTACTACTGTTTCTAAACAGAAACAGCAACATTTTGTACAGTATAAAAGCAACTTCTTGTAGAATGTTCTTGTTTCATGTACATTTTTTAATTAAACTATTACATGTTTGTGGGTTATTTAGATTAGAACTGTGTTTTTTTTTTAAACAGTCGTTGGAAAAATAGCTGAAGAGTTTAAGGTATTGGATTGATCTGGCAAAGAGTGAGGGATTAAACTATCATGTTGTCATGCTGAAGAATGGTTTTAGCATGGGGATTTTCTGTCAGGATAAACAGCTCCATCTGTATTGATTTTAAAAGTTTTCTTTCTGAAGTTGTTTGATGTTGTACTTCATTTGTTCCCTAAGAGGTTTGAACACATTTTTCACACATCTTCAGTTATGTTTGTGTGCTTTTGCAGTTGGAAAAGAGATTTTTTATGAAACCCTTTTTATCACATAACCGATGCTACACAATAAATAAAGTATACAGAACCAACCAGCTCTCCAGGGAAACATCTGTATCATCCTGACAGCTTGAGGAAGAGCTTATTCTAGGCATGTAAACAGCATAATTTTAGATTTTAGCTCAAAGCGCCACTCTCATGCTTAAAAAGATGTACTCAATTTCTTGTGTCCAAACTGGTGCCAATGTCAGGGGCACACAAAAAGTACTATTAGCTTTTGATGATATGAGGATATGCAAATATGTATGGCAGTTTATTTTTTTAAAAAAATGATTCTGTTGAACCACATTTCAAAGGTTTTGATTTCCATTGTGTTAATTTTCAGTCATTTTGTTTTGTTATTACTTTTGTGCAGTTTAAGTTATTGAAGTGAACTTTGAGAGTTTTTCGGTCATCAACAGAGAGCCACTGACAATTTTGTCCATGCCTGTAAATACATTGAAAGCAAAAATGTCTTTCATGCTTTCCAAAAATGTATAATTATGATAACTGTTTTCATCCTCGCATATCCAAGCGAGCACCTTATCCACATTCAAGGCACAGAGCTTGTTGATAGTATGAGTTTGACTCCTTCAGGTCTGTTCCTTGTCTCTGTTACTGTTTGTGGAATCAAAGTACTGGATCTCAAGTCAAGGAGAGGAGGAGTGTCTGGTATGAGGACATCAGGCTTTCATCTTTGATTTGTAGATGCTCTTGTTCTGTTAGCATCTTCAAAACATGACCTTCAGCATCCATTGGAGAATTTTGCAGCCAGGCCTAAAGCAAGCTTTAAACCGAGCTTTCATTTTGTAAAGCTGTTGTACATATTTCATGAACTTTTTTTAGCCTTGTTTTTATATCAGGTTCTTTCTTTTTTTATGTTCTTATGTTTAGATAAGGGTGTTCCCTGCCCTCAGAGTGCAGAGTGTTCAGATATTTTGGTTTCTTGTTCACGAGTTGTGGCAGTATGGAGTGGGAGATGAGAAGAAAAATTGGGGCCTTCATCTTCTATTGTAATCTGATTTTAAAGAGAAAACTTCAATGCATCTGCAAAAGGGTGTAAAGTGCAAGCTGTGGCTTGAAAGAGAAGCAATATCTTTGGAAAACGGGACTTGTCTCTGTTTTATCAAAGGACCTTCTTCACAACCATATCAACACAACCCAGTCGAGGCAATGAATACCCTGGAAGTGCTACACGTTTCAAAACAAGAACACATGAACATAGCTTAACTCCCCCTCTTACAAGGGAAAGCAATGCCTATTGTGTCCACACAACTCCCGTCATTCTGAAGCTGGGGAAACAAATTCCTTTAGGGATAACTACCTTGGCACCACAATTGGCAAACACAAATAAATAAATAAACTTTCATTTACAAAATAAGCTCCCCATCATTTATTTTGCTTTTATTTCATGCGTAGAGTTATTCATCTGGAGCACTTACTAATCAGTTCTTAATAACAGCATTTATTTATTTCTCTTTGAATGAAACGTCTCTTCCCATGTCTGTGCCTCAACATGATGTATTCAGACATTTTGGTTTCTTGTTCACGGCTTTGGCAGTAAGGACGGGGAGATGAAAAGACAAATTGGGGCCTCTTCTGCTGCAATCTGGGCATTACTCTGAGCTGTCATGGTGACAAAAGAGTAGAGCAAAAAAGAAAAGCTCTGGATTTTTGGTTCATTTTGTCATCCATTTTGAGATGTGGATCACTACCAGAAGAACAGAAACTCATTCTTTTAGTTAATGATAATTAACTTCTTCCAAGTGATGGCCATACTTAACCCTAGAGATAGAGTTTACTCATCTCAGGGAAGCACAAAATATAAAAGGAATCTGTTCTGTCAATCTACATACAGAACAGAAGCAATGTGTTGATAGTGGTTCTGATTTAAGTTTCAACTCTTAAACGTTCTAATCAAAGAAATTTTGAAATAGTATGAACATATTATGTTGCCATGATACACAATTTGACTGACAGTTTGCAGCAGCATAAAACAATTAGATAGAGCATTGCTCTATTCTACATACTCTAGTCACTCAATGCCATGTCAGTGAAGACATCTATGTCTTTATAAGGAAGACATGTTAATAAAAACGCTGCTGGAAGATAAACATAACACCTAAACAATTATCACTGCAGACCAAGCCATGGCCCTTTGTCAGGACAGTGTTGTGTAAGACTTGCTCAGGAATGGCCTTAGCCACTGACTCAGCTTCCAAATTACAGTTCTTATCAACCATTGTGCCTGTCAGAGTTTTGTTAACACAATAGAAACCAATACGGTTGCACTACAAAGAGACCTGAATGGACATGCTGAATTGCCGTGTGGGGTAGCTGTGGGTGGATCACTTCTTTGCTGCTTGAATAATGGACATTGATTGCTCTGGAGAGGGAGCAACTCATCTGGGACAAACACAAGAGGACATTTTTCTGTGTATTTTAAAGAGATGACTGTGGTGCAGATCATAACAAACAAAAAAACAAACAAACAAAAAAAAAAAACAGATGTACTTTTACTTTTCTGTTAAGTGAGATTTAAACTTATTTTTTTAATTAGATGTGACATATGTTTTGTTATTTTATTGACTAGTCAGCACCCTCAGGCACCTTTTAATTGAACTGCAAATTGAATCAATTGTTTGTTCTGCTATTATAAACACATTTTATTTTAATTACTTCTTAAAGTGTGGTTAATTTATATTTATGTTTTGGACTTAATGCTCTTTAATTAGCCCTATTGGCCATTAAAATAGGAAGGATTACTGACAAGTGAAATGTCAGTATTTAGAGCAATCATCTAAACACAAGTATACACAATATGCATTTAACAAACAAATGTGGTTCTTAAAAGTAAAAATATTGTAAGTTGTGTTTCCATGCAGGACCAACCTGTAGATTGTGTATTCACTGGGTGGGCCTGACAGAGGATCACTGACATTCCTCTTTCCAAAGTTGCCAGTCCACAAAACTGTATCGTTTAAGATCACAATGGCAGAAAGAGCAGGAAGGCTGATGGGATTGATGCTTTGGCGAAACAAAACATCCACCTGTAACAAAGAAAATCAATTTTTAAATATTTTACAGTATAATTGAATATACATCTGGACTGAAAATCAATTTGCCCTTTTCGTTTCAGAGTTGTGAATGGGACATGGAAAAGCTCGATAAAAACAAACAGGAATAAATCCTCCAGGTTTGAACAGTGAATTTCAAGAACAAGTCAAACAAAAGAAAATTTCAAGTTAAAGGAATCTGCATGGTCAACCCGAACTGCCAAAATCAGTTGTCATTTTTGCAGTTGCATGATAAAAATCACATAATTTTGTTCTCCGAACAATTCTTACAGACTGAAAAGGTACAATTCAAATTTAAATATTAAATGGCTGCTGAGATTTAATACACAAGGACAAATGTGATGATAATGTTTGTCTGCTCCTTTACTTAATGCAGTTAAGCCCTTATTACTAATGTGCATGTACTTTATTCTGTCATCAGATGTTAAAGTGCCTCTTTCTGCAGCCCACAACGCAATCTTTTGCTCCAATGAACTGATTTTTTTTTCCATTTGCTGTTGCTTTAATCTCCTTCTGTGGAATAAAACATTTGGTGTGAAGGATTATCCATGCAGCCTCTCAGTTTACTCATTTTTGATTGAGCATGATGGCGAAGCAACTGCAAACTGTCCTTGCGTGGTTAACTTTTCTGACCTTTTCCAGGGCTTCTTTGAGACTGGGGATAGGATGCTCCAAAGGGAGAGGCTCAGGAAAGCGGGGACACATCATCTCTGAATTGGCATTACGACCCATCTCTTCATCTGATTGATGGATGAGAAAGGAGGAAAGAGAGGGAAAAATAAATGTCAGATAAAGCCTACTGGGAGACAGTTTTTTTTATACGTAAATCTCACTTGATATTTGATAGAATATAGTATCCAGGGCGCAATGGCGGAGATGATGGGGTTTAATTGGCTGACTGAGCGTTTCATTTAATTATCTCTGCTTTCTGACGAATCCTCTTGATCTTGCAAGGTACATTTAGACATGATGTGCTCTATGCAACTCCCTGATGAAAGACGGTGTGACCTGCTTTTGCTCTTAACACTGATGATTCAGCATATATCACTGTAGCCTCAGGCCAGCTATCTATCTGATATTGTAAACTCACATCTCAAAAAATAAGAAAATAAAGCTTTTGAACAAAAATAGTCATCTTCCAGTGTAAGCCAGTGCTTTCTTTTAGTGAGATTTCTAATCTTATACATTCACGTGACAATACGTTAAAAAATAGGGTATTTTTGTGTTTTTATACTTTTGTTGAAGAGATGCATGGCTTCGGGCCTGACAAGGTGACATAATATCAAAAATGAAGTGCAACAGCTTTAGTATTTACATATTTAGATGTTGTGTAAATTAAAATACATTCTTAACGATTAATTATTTACTGCATATCTCAATTTTTAACTTTTTATTTGGTCTTCACAAAATGTACAGCTTTGATAATTGTTGTATTCAAAGTGATTTAAAACCTTTATGTGAAATATTAGACTATTATCAGGCTATAAACTGTGCACAATTTCACTGATGGCACTAATCTTGCATAGTTTAGAATATGAACATATTTTAATAACATGTGTTTATGGTTATTTTCACTTGAAATAAGAAGTTAATTTGTTATGGTTATTTTTTTTATACATTAAAAAACTAATTCTTATAAACTATGTACTCTTAGACCTATTAGAAACAAAGACATAAAAAGCAATGCTGTATAAACTAAAGTTTTCATGTTTACTTAAACTTTCAAAATAAAATGAAAAATGAAAATCAGAAATGCTAAATCTTGAGCATTTTGACTTAGAAATCCAGCCTTTTTACAGAGTTTTCGAGATTTCTTTTTACAGATTTTTTTTTATAGATTTGTTTCTATTAATTATCAACTGATACATCAACAGATACATTTAGATGAACAACAAAATTATAGATGGAATTGCAAATAAAAGAAACAACTTGAGAATGTTTGTTTGATTTATTGAGTTAAGTGGATAACCTTTGTTAGTTCTGCTTTGCAGCTCTGTTAATAAACTAAGCCAGTTTCACATAGATTTTTGAGAATGATTTTAAGAAAAGAACTGATAATAAGTAAAATGCTTGCATGTCAACTGCTGATAAGAGAAATAAAAAGTCTCATCTTTTATCATTCCAACTAAAGAAAAGCAAATGTATTAAAATCACAGACCTACCCCATCAAGTGTTTGTGCATTTAGAAGCAAATAATAAGTAAACTTTACAATGTTTTCTGACTTCATGTCTTTATAGATAAACCTTTACCTTTTTGAAATCTGATTGTCTGCAAGTTGTTTACATGTTCCAGTTTCTGCCTTTGTTTAAAATGCTGCCATCCACTTTTCTACTTTTAAAGAATGTAGATATCCTGACATTTAACGCCAGTTTCACAGTCTATCTTTCAATCAAGGACTCACAAAAGATAGATAATAAAAAGCAAAAGATATTGTACGTTTCAGACCTTGTGGCATAGCACAGGTCTACAAATAACATATTTTCAAAAGAATATATAAGGGGTGGCCTTTCAAGGTCAAGAATGAAAATTGGCTTCATGACGTCTGAGGAATTTCACATCAAAATGTTGCTTAGCAAAGTTTCAACACATAATTATAGAACATTCTTTAAATTTTAGTTTGAGCCAGAAAACTAAAACAAAAGTAAAAAACTTCAAAACTCATGAGTAGTTTAGAGGTTTAACCTTACAAAAGTAAGTGTATCACTAAACAATGTGAGGTAAATTTATGCTTTATTTCAGTTTAAATACAGAGTAACTTAATAATGCATTACTAATTGTTGTTAACAAATCAAACAATAATAAGTCAAGCTGTATGGTTGCTTTATTGCTTTACGAAACATCATAAATTAACATCAGTTAATAATTTAGCAAGTAACTGAAACAAAAAGTGAACAACATTGCAGGAAACTAATATCCTCCAACACCCTTTTAATAATAAATACCACTATATGCATGTAACCTAGTAATATAAATCTTAAACTTGTGAAGTCCTATGTAACTTGTTAAAAACCTTTTAAAGTATCGTAAAAAGTGATAAAAATCCTAACAATCCATTTAGAATGCATTCAGTATAAAGCTGATCCACTTTAAAACATTAATGACAAATATTTGAGTGAACAAAGTTTCACATTAAATACTCATTACCTAACACCATGACTGTAGCTCTCACCTGGCTTAAGTTTTGGCAGCTGATATTGCCAAAGGAAACAGCCTGTCATCACTAGAGACAGGAGGAGGAAGAAGACCAAACCCAAATGGGCCAACTTCACCTTCATCTTCTTGGTTTTAGAGAGTCCTTCGAATGTAACACTGGGAGCTGCTGAAGGAGTGGGAGGAGTAGCCACAACTGGAGTTGTCTTACAGAACAGAAAGAAAAAGCAAACACAGAATAACACGTTAGCTCTAAATGTAACATTTTTTATCTTCAGCCATTAACAGAACTTTATCTATCTGCAGTGTTAGCCTTCAACAAGTTGCTTTGCTCTCTGAGGATTCAGGTGTAAAACTTGTCAGATATTCTTGTCAGACTGTTAAATGAAAGTAGTTCCTGTTAGACTTAGTAGTACTCACCACCTGATGCTTCAAAGGCCAGACCAGAGCAGGATTACCACAGAGAGAAATCGTCTTAACCCTCAAATAACATCAGAAATATTCACTCAGTCATCCCTGTCATGTTCACAATTTCTACTGTCCGAAGGCAGTAAATAGTTTCCCATGGAGGTTTTGCTGAACAGGAGAAAGGCACAGACATGGACTCTCATCTCTGATTTTTACTAACTACGCTGTAATCCTGCACCATAGCCGCTGCCGTTCCTCACAATTCAATTTCCTCTCTAACGTCCATAGGCTGTTGACATCATAATCCCCAGATTTACTCCACCAAAGCGGCCGGGGAAGTCTTAATCTCTAATCCCCATGAATCAATTCACTCTAGTCAAGCTTTGCCTTGTGGAACCCAGCAGAAACTTCAGCTGAGATGGCAACCACTCAGGCCAGCGTGAGTTTTGATGGAGTGTCAGGATGAGCCTGTTTGCTGAAGCATATTCTGAAAAGTACAATCACTTGGGTTCAACAAATTGAGGTCAGATGGATTATGCAATTTGGGAACCTAGAGGGAATTCAGATAATGACTAAAGAAAACATGTGCTTTAATTCTTAAAGGCTGTCACTGAAGGCTGTAACTACCATGCAGACTCTACCGCTGCTACAACATTCTAATAGCATGTTATGGTTTGATTTTCCATTGTAATATTATGATATATCTGTGATGGGTTTCAATTGATTATGATTCATTACTTAATTTAATTTTTTCGTTGCTTTATGCCATCTGTGGGAGAACACTTTCAGGAAAAAAATTGAGTAGCCTATAAATAATTTTATTTGCTGTTTACTTTTTATTTGCAGCCTTAATAAGACCAAGACGTGCACTAATGTGCATACACCTTATTTTTAGTAAGATGTTTTTTTCATATCCATAAATGCACTTTGGATAATGTGCAACAATTTATTTGTGCATTTATTTGTGCACTAAAAATTTTAAATAATACCAAAGTTTTCAGATAGAGCAAATTATAAATATTTCCTTGTTTAGGTATTTTAAAATATAATGGTATTCCAAGACCTATCCTGTTCTCGCTAAATGATCATAGTTTACTTGCTTTACTTGCTTTGTGCTGAGAAACTCAATGTAACTAAACTTTCTCCAACTTTATTTGGATAAGAGAGGTATGATTAATTGCACTGTAGGGATTTAAGAACTGATAGTTCAAGAACCTTAATGTGACAACAGTCTGTTTGGTGCTCTTCATCTAAGCTGCAACAAAACATTCATTCAGACTGCTGTTATGTTTGTAATACTGTTCACATTTTGACCTCTTATGGAATGAACTATTGCCATTAAATATTTGTAAATCATTTATGAGGCTGATGCCAGATGGCCTTGTTTTGGTTTCAGTCCAGTTCCAGAGACCAGTCTTTCATCAGTCACACTATCTGATTTACCCGGAGAAAGTCAACTTCCCGAAACACCCCAGCAATAAATATTGACTGGGGAGCCAACATGGAGTGGAAATTCATTTACCTAATGCTACCTCAATGAAAATTGACAGGTCACCATAAATCTGTGTTTGTATTTCACATGCTGTGCCCTGTAAATGTATCCATACATGAAAAATGTTTTTCTCCATATGACAACTAAAACTATTTATGTGTTTTATTTATAATTAATGTTTTAGTCCAGCATAAAATAGAGTATTGCTGTATGGTGAAAGGAAATGTATACAAAGGTACTTTTTTGTTGTTATTTATGTTCTTTTTGTAATTTTTACAATTAAAACGCTTACAAATGGGGAATGCATGTACATTGTAACCAACCCAAATACATTTAACACCTCCAGCTGTAAGTTCTTTAGGGAGTCTTTAACAGCTTTGCATATCTAGAGACTCGTTGGTTATTTTTCTTTGCAAAATTACTCAAACTTAGACACAGTTGGATGGTTTGGAAACTATAATCAAAACTTGCTGTAGATTTTCAGTTAGATTTAGGTTTGGACTTTGACAAGACCATTGCTTGGGGAAGGTAAAACTCTGCTCCAGTCTCATATTTTATGCAGCATCTAGCAGGCTTTCTTCCACATCAGTACCTTGTATCACTGTTTGTTGTTTTTTGGAAGGGGGAAAGGGGGCCGATTTGTTGTGGAGTTTTTCTCTATTCAAAAACAAAACGGTGTAGCTGTAGAGATTTAGTTTTTGTCTGAACTAACCAAAGCACCCTATTCCACAATATGTATTGCAAAATTTAAACTAGAGTTTCTAAGCTTCTTTTTAAAAGACTTTCCTCTTGACTCCCTTCAATAAAGGTCATGTTTAAAGTGTCCACAACAAACAGATTATCTCAACTGAGCTGTGCATCCAAAGTTATCTTGGTGTTTGATGATGATTTTTTAATGATTGTTCTGTTTGCCAGAACTGTAGGTTAATGCAGATGGGAGTTGGATTTGGAGTTGTGTGGTACTCTGATAGACTGAACACTGCTCCTCAAGATGCTGAAAGTGTGTGATTCTGTTTTATTACCTTTCTGTAAATTAGCTAATAAAATAATTGTGATTTAAAATTTTTTTTTGTTACTTATTTTATTTAAATTTCTAATAATACTCTATAGATGTGTTTTTATGAAGGTTTTTTTCTATATGACAGTATTTCCAATGAAGGATTGTATTCTTGGACTATGTTATATTTTCTATACTATTCGGATGGAGGTTTTATATAAGTCCATTGGACTTCGCCCTCCTCCTGCATCATTATTGTGTCTTCTTAATATCTTTAATTTGTATTTTAATTGTGCAAAATAAAATAAACTAAGGTCAACTAAACCCAGCCTTGCTTTAAATTTTTCCACGCCTTTATCCCTGGCCTGTCTGTTATATACATTCAGTATGAGGTTGTTTCTCTATAGTTCTTTAATAAACCTTTTGGCCATTTACTAAAAATAATTGATGTTAAGATGTTAAATCACATGTCATTGGATTTATATTTGACTTTTTAAGGTAATTGGTTGCACTTTTATTCAGGGCAATCAGTGTGAAGTGGTGAGTACATTGTGTTAATGGTGCACAAAAAAAACTTGTCAAAAAAGGCATAATTTTCCAAACACTGCGCAGTAATGTGGTACTTTTTCTTGTTATATCACATAAAATCTGAAAAAAAAGAAAAGAATTTAGAGTTTGTATTTGTAATGTGGCAAAATATGAAAAAAACCCACTGTTACAATGTAATATTTATTAAAAGGCATCCCCTTGTAGCATATGGGTTTCATAAAATAAATGAGGACTTGATAACCTCTGTAACAGTACTACGGACCTTGGTACCTGACTTTTTATATATGTAATTATATAAACAGAAACACTTAATTTAATTATAAAGATTGGATTTTTTATAACAATATATATTTGATCATGTAGAAAAAAATCTATAAAAACGCAAAAAGGAAAAGGAAACTGGTAATAGAATTGAAGGTAGTGTTGTTACACATTCATCTACAGTAGGTGGCGAAATGCACCTTAAGTTCCTTGCGATCCGCCATAATACAAAAGAAGAAGAAATTGGTCTTGGGGGCCCTCTTGTGGTCGCAGTAGGTCACGCTTCACCAGTAATATGAGCTACTATGCAAAGCACCGGTGGAAAATAAGTAGGCAAAATGATCTCACAAAAAGGAGTATATCCTTCAGGGACAGAGAATAGATGGAGGAAGAGGAAGGAGATAAGAAAGCCTAGATAAAGACAGGTTTGTATGTCTCTTGGTAATCTAATGTTTATCAAAAGTGCTTGTGAGCTGCTAATAGCCAATTAGCTTGACTGCGACCTTGAACGGCCCAGTTTAACAGCCAAACATTTATGCTAGCGTGTTTGTATTTATGTGAAACTGAGTTTTAACTTTAAATGAATTGATACTCATGGTTGACCCCATATATTTCTGGGGGTTTTTAGGTTTCAAAACAGCGTTTTGATGTTTGATAATAATTAAAATTTCACAAAGTTTGACATTTGCTAGCAAAATGCTTTTACATGAGGCCAGATAATAAATGGACGAGTCAGCTGTGCTCCATTTGGAGATATGTTTGCTACTGAATATGATCATTTATGTGGCTAAAATAAACATTATTTTATAACTTATAAGTTATATGTGATATATAATTTTTTTGGCGGCTCAGAATTAGCCCAATGCCTGACAGGTGAGACACCATATTCTGTGACCACCGTAGTATAATGTGGAGGCGCTGTTGCAGCTTTACACCATGCTTTGCCATACCTCTGCCAAATGCAAAATGAATAAGTTAACAGAAAATCAGAGGACCACTTGCTTTTAAGGAAAACTTTTCCATCTCTAAAAGGCATGATGATTAAAGTTTTCACTGTCACTATGCCTGGAGACAGTTAGTCAATGGGGGAAAAAAAGTCAAGTGGAGCTCGCTGAAGTATTCAAGAATTATGGATGCTTTTTCTTTTTTTTTTTTTACGGCAAATTATTTTTCTACAAGTCCTCAAAACTGGCAACCAGGAGACAGGATGGTTAGGCCAACATAGGAGCAGTGCTTAAAGAGTAATTGTAATTGCTCATTTACTTTATTTCAGTATTTCCTTGTTATTTTATTGTTTTAGTTTAGTCTTATTTTGTATAATTCTACTTTTATGTTTCCAAGTTTTATTCGTAAAGGTAAAGGTAATTGTATTTATACAGCACATTTTCAGCAACAAGGCAATACAAAGTGCTTTACAATAATTAAAAGGAAATACAAACATAATTACAAGCCAAAGAAAAGAACAAAAGAAGAAAAATAATCTAATGTTGATCTAAAGTATGTAGATGCTCCTGTTGTCTGCTGTACTTGCACTGAACATTATTTTTCAACATTGCTGTTGCAGTTTTTTGGAGCCAAAGATGATAAACCAGATAATATTTGTTACTGTAAATGCATTGTATACAATTTTTTTGTTACTTGTGGTACCACTAGGATACACATATGATACAATGTAAACAGCACTATCAGAGATATAATGAGTGTATAGCAGGTGCGCAAATGATGTAATTGTCTGACTGTTGATTGCAGTAATCCACATTATTAGTAGAAATAGAGGGCCCCAAAACCCAATTACGCCGTTTGGAGGGTTGGACCAGCCCTTTGCTGACCTCTAAAAGGCTGCTTTTCATTGAAATAACTAATTGCTATTTGTAGCCATTTGCTACCAGAACCTAAGACACCTATGTTCAACCAGTGACCATTTTTTTGGTTTACTAAATAACAGAATCTTTAATGCCTGAAATAGTTGGTCCAGTGCCCACTCACTTGGTTGTTGGTTATTAAGTGACTTGGTGCGATGCAGGATGTGTGAAAATAAGCACTCTGATCCTGGTTGTGTAATCTGCACAGCATCTGGCCCATTTTACCAAAACATGATCTCACTTCCAACTACCAGAGCACTAATCATTGCAGAGGTTTAATGTGTTTTTACCTTAATGTAGAGTAAGTGCATTTACCACTTAAGTTCTACATCTGTTTGTGTGGAGGATTGTATGGATTTGTGTGGACATGAAGTTCATTTAGTGTTGGTTTTTACCTGTGTTTGAACCCCATCCAGCGAGGTTTGCTGTAGAACTTTACTCCCGGCCTTGCCCATCTTGAAAAGGGAGAAGCTGTTTGTTGAAAGGCAAAAACAGTTCATTCATCAGCTCCAGCAGCACAAGCTTGCAAGCTCTTATTCCTGTTTGGTATAAATGAGCAAACTAGCCACAATGCTTTTGCATCATTTTGTATGTTGTCTTTTGCAATATTATTTATTTGATTGCATTACCTCATCTATTTGCCAAAATAGCAAGCCAAACAGTCTGAGATTGCTGCATTTTCTAATACTATGACAAAAAAATAACCTTTTTTTATCTCTTAATTAGGCTGCGTGTTGTTTTTAAATCATGCAGTTGCAGATAGGATGGTTTTGTTGCTGAACACAGTGACACATAACACACCCTGGCTCTTTTTTTGAATTCACAAAAGCACTTTGAAGATAATGTGTGCCAAATGTCATCCTGTAAGTTTCAGCGGTGGCCTTCAAAATATTCTCCTGCACTTCTTTCTTAAAATAATCTGATGCCCTACTGAGATTATGTATGTCATCTCTTTGGTTATCTTTTTTTTTTTTTTACCATTTGAGAACCACAGATTTACATAATTTTAAAAGGTGCTATGTGATGAAAAAATTTACAAATCTTGGGAAGCACAACAGTAAATATTCCTTCATATCAAGACAATTCATTTTGAAATGGCTAACGTTCAGACATAAATGTGATAGAAAATTAGTGGAGTCACTTCAAAAGGGCGGGGGACAAAATTTTATTCACAAATCTAATTTGTTTGGAGATCTTTTGCAAGACAGAGTGGATAACTAAAGATATGGCATGCACTAATAGACTAATGCCAAAAAGGAATGAATGCTAGACTTCAATTGAGTTGCAACTGAAGTCTATCTTTTAGTATAAAGATAGTTTTCGCTCAAATGCTGCAGTAGTTGACAAACCATTTATGGTACAAGTTACACGGAATGTGAAGAGATAAACAACACCAACTGCATGTTGAGAAGACATTTCGGCTGAGATTACCATTTCTGTTATGAAGTATAAAGGTCAGAAATACATCAAGAAACTGATGTTTTTTGATGTGTGTGGCATTCAAATGCCTTTGAACTGATTATTCATCAGTAAGACCAGACATTTCTGTTTTAAAGAAAGGTGATGTGGATGAAAGTTAATTATTCCTAAAGAGAATGACTTCACCTTTACTAACATGCAATTCTGAAAGCATTTAGATTTCATCTGAGACTAGCTGTGCTGAAAAGACACTAAATTTTAAAATCAATCATGAAACGGTCCATTCAATTTAGAGCTTGGTTAGTTTTTTGTCAAAGTATTGAACTGCAATTCATCTTAAGTACCTGGTTAAAAAAAAAATCAATCGTTGTCGGCAACATTTGAATGCTAATGAAATCTGCAAAGCATCATATATATATATAATTTGTTTAAAATACAGCTTGTTTGAGTTGGATATTGAGAAATATGAATCACAGAACACAAAAACAAAAATGGGAGGAAATGAGAACAGGGTGTAGGTTCCAGCTAAGCAAAACAGTGATTAGAAGAATTTTACTGTGTAGCTGCTTTTCTTTTTTTTTTTTTTTTTTACTAAAATAAGTGCCAGACAGAAATCCTCCAGTCATAAACCAAGTATTTTCCAAAAATACATAAAACATAATTGCAATTGCAGCTTAAAAAAGTGTTGATTAATCCACATTCAGCTGCATTATAATGATTTAACTTTGTATAGGGTTTGTTTTTTGTTTTTTAGGAAATTAATATGGTTATCTGACTAACTGCATGAATCAGTATTATTCTTAAAATCAAAATATATAATTTTGATCAAAAAGAAACTGTGGAAATTCTAAGTTTTTATTTCTATCTTTCCATTATAAGGATTGTTCTTGTTTTTTTTAAAAGTTGACCTAAATAGCAAGTCATCAAAAACTCCCAGTAGATTAACAGGTGGTGATTTTTGAGTGATCCTTGTCCAGAAAACTTTTTCAGACACACCAAGCCTACAAGACATGAAACAGCTCCACTGCTTAAAATGCCAAAGTTTGTAAAATCATAAAATGAAATCTATTGCTTGTGGAAGGTGTTCTTTAATTTTATGATTAATTATTTACTGTTTGGATTGAGGGAAATTAAATCTCAGGACTAGATTGGCTTTTTAGATATCTTTGTTTCAAGATCAAAAATGTATCTTGATAATGAAGCGTAAACATATTTAATTATGTATAGTAATATATTACCAACAACCTCTGATAACAGTTTAAAAATGGGCCCTTTAAAAGTCTTAACTGAATATTTTTAAACTCTTATAGTGAGAGCAATTGCTTATTATTTGTGCTAAAAAATAAGAACAAACTTCTTTGGGAATTACATTTTCATATGAGGTTTTATATTTTATATCTTATAAATATTTTAAATAACTTGGTGTGAAAAGTTCTATGTTAGTGTCAAGGAGATTGTAAAACAAAGTAATGTCCTCTGTTGACATGTTTTTATTACACTGTTCGAAGACTTGAAGAAACATAAGGTAATGAGTGTTTTTCATGCCTCAGAGATATGGTTTTGAATGTGATTGTCTCTTAATATGTGGGATTGCTCATGTTCTCATTTAATCCTCTGAAACACAAAATACAATTGCTTTTTGCCTCACATTTCTTGAGCTCTAAACCAATTAAATCTCCATTGTTATTCATCACAAAGCCAATGCCTCCTCAAACACTTCAGTATGCCAGGAGTTTAGAAAAATCTTGCTCCTGCTGCTAAATGCTGCTTACAAACAGGTAAAAACGCCGACTAGGATGTTTTATCATCCTAGTGTTGCCACAGAGAAAAGAACACTTTTGGACAGCTACCTCAGTTATTAAATGGAGAAAATATGTTTTTCATCCAAGTGCTAAAACGATAAGCTATGAGTTAATTCAAGCCTTTTTTCCCAACTGTCAGCAGTGACCAGCTGAAATTCAGCCCTAAAATAGCAACACAAGATACAAAAATCCCTGTATTGAGTTAATTGTTTTCAGAGAACTTTTTATGTTGCTTTTTGTTTTGTGTAAGTCATCTGATTTGATTGTAGAACCAAATCAGGTGCTAAAAATGTAATCATTTTTTAACTGAATATTTTAAGAGATCGCTTGAGCTCTTAGATTAAATAAAGAATAAACAGGAACAAAAAACTGATGTATTCATAGTAAAAAAAACATTTCTTTCAGATCCACATTTCAACCATTCATTGTCTACATACGATTATCCCTCAAGTGGCATGGAGACGTCTGGTGACTATCTCAAGCACTAATTGCACTCCCTTGTAGAACCTGCTACTAATTAATAACTTTACTAATTTTGTATTATGAGTATGTAATGCAAATGAAAGGCCCCATTTGTTATAGTTTTAAATTTGCTCCAATCTATTATCATATTACTTTATCATATCACTACCTGTTTGTTCAATAGGTAATTATATGGTATCGGATTGGAGCTGCTAATAAAATTATTTGCCACTCTGTAATCCATCTTTGAATATTATTCACTTTTTTGTTTATTTGATAAAAACATCCAATATTTTATTTCTAAGACTTTTTCTGTATCGAATAATCTAAATGCCTTCTTTACTTCAGAACTGATGATCTTGATCTTCCCTTGCACTGCTGCAGTAACCCAGTTTCTTTTGAGGTTCATTAAAATTTTATTTTATCACTGCGTTATAAATATAATGTCCTGTGGTATTCACAGTTTTCCTCATTTTATGCGTTTCACGTTGCCACTTGCTGGGACATTGCGTGCAGAGCATTGTTAAATTCTGTGCACCGTTCCAGAGCATGAGCCAGTACAGAGTATTGGACAACTGTTTATAGCTGCCAGTTTGGAGAGACATTTTTATAGTTTTAAAATACCTTGATCGGGTTCACACAATATGAAACAATGATGACCTTTATGTTTGAGAGACAGGAGTGAGAATTCTTAATTCAGTACAGCTGATAAAAGTCAGAAAAGTTCAGTAAATTCAGGGGTGGTATTTCTTACAGTAAATATTAATAATAGAGTGACAAAAGGATCATATGCTGCTATGCCGAGACAAGAATTAGTAAAGTGTTGATTAAAACAAGGACTCTTATTGCCACTGAGACTTTGTTGATTTGAAAAATTTTAAAAGACTGTTAAACTTTGTTTCTTGTATCTAACAGCTTTTTTGGCTCCTGGTTTCCCCCAACGCAACTAGCTTAGCGGCTATTAAAATAACCTGGCAACAATTTTCTTCCAGCATCACTTTTTTAAGATTTAGTTTGTCTTTCAGCTCAGCTACATCTCAGTTTAAACCTAATTACTTTAATTTGAGATAATACTTTTAATTGCTGTTATGTATTCAACATACAAACAATGATAAACTGCAGTGGTAAAATTCATAAATTCACAGCACATAAAAAATTAAAGCACAGTTGTAAATGAGATGATGCGCCATAAGCACAAAGCGGCTAGAATTTAATCTGTGGGACATGTTATGTAAGATGAACAAAACATTTTTTTTCTAGGCCACGAATCCTCCTAAACTTCTGAATTCATTAAACACTTACCTCAAGTTCAGAATCTGTTCACTGCTCCGGCCTCTTCATGAAAAGACTGCAAGTAAAAATATTCTGCCTCTGTCCTATCTGTGTTTGGGAGCTTGAAAGGAGATTCTGACAGATGTTAGTATCATGGCTGTGGCTAAATCCTGCTTGTATCAACGCTAGTGTTCTGGATTAACGATCTCAGCCAATGGGCACATCTGTTCATGCTTCAAAAATAGGTGCTCTGTAAGTGTGTACAGACTGGAGATTTAAGTGCATATTTTTTCTCAACCTTGCACAAAATCTTAAGTATCATAGCCAAACTAAACTAAAACATGTTAATACCTTTTAATGAAATAGAATATGCACAGACTACTGCTTAAGAATATAATTTTTAAAGTTCTCAATTTATAAAAAACGTTTACCAAAACAATACATAAACAAAATAGCATATATACACAACATTTTTTGTGCACCAAGGATGCATTTTGATCATATCTATGCAGTGGCTTTTTTTTAAACCCAGAATTATTTTTATTTTATTTTATAATACAAATTTCTTTTAGACTTGCTGGTAGATTTTAAAATGCTAAATCATCTTTTCCAGTAAATTATAATAAATTCTGAGTCATACTAGGCCTCTCACGATAACAAATTTTGCTGAGCGATTAACTGTCTCAAAAATTATTGATAAATGATGATATTGTTTGAAGACCTTTTTACACTGATTTAATGGAAATGACGTAATAATGCATGTGATTTCCTGCCAAAGATAGATACACATTATTTTCAAAAGAACACTTAACAGTGGAAATGATAAACAAAATAAACAAAACAACCAAAAACAAAAATAAAATAGATTCTCAGTCTCTATTATCAAAAAATATACTTCAATAAAAAACTACCGTATTTCCCGGACTATAGAGCGCACCATACTATAAGCCGCACTTACAATTTCTGTTAAAAAAAACTGGAAACATACATATACAAGTAGTACCAGGCTATCAGCCACTGGTATCTCTGCCACTTTCTGTTCTTTGCAGCAGAGGGCAGCGTTCTAATAAATCTGCTAGATTTATTAAGGTGCAGCCCTCCGTCTACAATGCCGAACCATAATTTTGTTCACTCCGAGCTTACGTGCTTCTTGTATTGCTGGATCGATAGCCCTCTATTTAAAAGCCACATCATATGAGTTTGAAGAAATTTCTCCATCTTGCCTAGTGCTAGCATGTGCTTGTTCTAAATGAAAATTAGCACTTTCTTCTTTGAATTCCAATTTTGACTTCCAATCATTCACTTCCTGCTAAAGAGCCCCCTGGCGGTTAAAGAAACAGCCACAGAAAAGCCGCACCGGGCTGTAAGCCGCATGGTTCAAAGCATAGGAAAAAAGTAGCGGCTTATAGTCTGGAAGATATGGTAAACAACATAAAGCCAAAGTGGAAATAAATACTGCACAACCAAAAGATTAGCTCCTGTCTACCAATCAGAGGCGGGTATTTGCACCTGAAATCCTTTGCTCTTCAGTAAGCATTAGATTTAAATAGAGAAGACAGGCACATTGGACTACCTGATGCAGTAGTTCACACTACACGATTTTTTGCCCCAATTTTCCCCTTAGGACAATCAGTTGATGAACCCGGTAGCGTTTCAGCTGTTCTTCATTAACGTGACATAAATAGGTTATAATGATTTACATTCAGTAAGGACTGACACTAGCTACCTGCATTGCAGGTAGATTGTAGTAAAGTATTGATTAATGTCTGGTTTTAAAATTAGTTTAATGGACTTGTAGCCATTATTTTGTGCCCATTGTTGGACACCACACGATTGAACCCAATCAAACCGTTATACCTTGGATTTCTGTCGGCTAATGTGTGGGCCGACAGCTCTAAGATCATGTAGTGCAGGCATGTCAAACTCAGTTTGGCTCTGGGGCCGGATCCAGACTTTCTGTTCTCAGGTGGGCCGGATCAGTAAAAGAATGTCAACTCCAAATATTTAACTTTGTTTTTCAGTACTATGTTTTATCATTCAGCCTACATTTGTGGCCTACCCTACATATTATAATTATAGATGACAAGGGATCTTTTCTGAGCACAACACATTTATTCAACAAACAATGGGAAAAAATTATTTTCATGTTTGGGTATGAAGGTGTTAACTGGTTTATTTTAACAGTTGATTGAATGCAGTTTTACACCTGAACCAACTCACCACAATAACAAACTCAAGTGGGAGCTATGAAAAAAATATTTTCGCCTTAATTGTCATACTGCTTTGAAGTAAATACAAAAAGTGCAGTGCATGGGCAATAAGATTAGACTACGTCAGATCAAACTACTAGGCTGGGCCTACTGAAGCTGAGAACAAGCTGTACAATATCAATTGTCTTTAATATGAAATCAGATGAATCTTATTTTTAATTATCTGTATTCACGAGTGCAAACAAATTTTGTGTCATCCCACTTTTTTTTCTCTCTCTCAATGCACTCCTGCAGTCTACTTGCTGCTGCTGGCTCCTGAAACTTGGCATCTTTTTGCCTTCACAAGTGCATCGATATTAGGTGTCAAATCCTGAGTAGCAGCACATTTAACAATGTCATTCAAGTGTTTATTTGTTAACCTTGAGCGCTGCTTTGTTTTATTATTATTCATTACCGAAAACACCTGTTCACAAAGATAAGTAGTCCCAAACATGGATAGAACCTTTGCAGCCATGGCTGTTAATTTGGGGTAACCTGGCACGAGATATTGATAAAACGTATCCAATCCCACTGACCTAAATTTATCCTTCATAGCGGAATCGCACTGCAAGTCAATAAGCTCGAGTTGAATGTCAGCTGGCATATCAGAAGGCTTCGCTGTAAATGGCAAGCGAAAAAATTTGTTTTGAAGTTCACCGAATACCTGAAACCTCTGCTCAAACTCTTGCAGCAAATCTGTTATGTTATCTTTATATTTATCCAAATCATTATCGGGACGGTCCGGTGCCTCCGGACGCACAGCTGTGAGACAAGAGAAATGCGCGGTGTCACCGTTGGATAGCTGCGTCTCCCACAGTGACAGTTTCATCTTGAACGCACTTATGCTGTTGTAATATTGAGTGACAACTCTGTTACGGCCCTGCAATTTAGTGTTAAGTGTATTCAAGTGTTGTGTAATATCAACCATGAACGCAAGATCCTGCACCCATTCCTTGCATTTAAGTTCCTTTACTGGGCAACCCTTCTTCTCCATGAACTGTCCAATTTCCCCTCGTAGCTCAAAGAAGCGCTTAAGTACTGCACCTCTGCTTAACCACCGCACGTCAGTGTGGTATGGTAGGCCAGCATGAATGTCATTATCACTGAGATATGTGTCAAACTGACGGTGATTTAGCCCGCGCACTCTGATGAAATTGACAGTTTTCACAACCACACTCATAACATGGTCCATTTGCAGTGTTTTACAACATAACGCCTCCTGATGTAAAATACAATGAAATATCCAAAACTCTTGTCCTCCATTTGCAGTCTGTACTTTGTCACGGAATTTTGTGGCCTGCCTTTCTCCGATCATTGATGGCGCACCGTCGGTAGCCAGGCTCACGGCACGGGACCAGTCCGCTCCCACCTTGTCCAGCGCGCCAACGAGAGCGCTGAAAATGTCATCTGCTGTTGTGGTGTCATTCATAGGCACCATTTCAAGAAGCTCCTCGGTGATGGTCAAAGTTTCATCAACACCTCTAATGAACATGGCCAGTTGAGCAATATCTGTGTCATCGGTACTCTCATCTATTGCAATTGAAAATGCGATAAATGACTTGATTTTCTCTTTCAGTTGGCTGCTCAAGTCACTTGAGAGTTCTGTCACCCGATCTGCGACAGTGTTCCTTGTTAGACTAATATTGGCAAAAGCAGGTCGCTTTTCAGGGCACACGACTTCTGCAGCCTTCAGCATGCATGTTTTTACAAACTCCCCATCAGAAAATGGCTTGGATGCCTGCACTAGCTCGTTGGCAATAATGTAGCTGGCTCTTACAGCCTCATCAGAAATATCTCGGCTGCGTGTAAAAGTAGACTGCTGTTTCTTCAGACCAGCGACCAATTTGTTTATCTCGTCTTTCCTTATTTGTCCATTCAAGTGGTCAAACTTTTCTTTATGATGAGTCTCATAGTGGCGCTGAATATTAAACTCTTTGAACACTGCAACTTGCTGATTACATACCAAGCACACTGGTTTTGCGTTCACTTCCGTGAATAAATACTTCTCAGTCCATTTTTCCTGGAACCCTCTGCATTCTGTGTCCACTTTTCTTTTTTTTTGACAGTGCCATTTTGGGAAGGGTGTGTTGACTGATAACTTGTTTAGTAGTGGTGAATGGTGAAGTAAGATTGCCAGTTTATTTTTACTTGGACGCATCACATTGCGAATGTTTACATCCTGTTACTAACTCGTATCAGTGCCGCATGCTGGACGTGAGCGCTTTTACACATTTACTGCCCTCTAGCGGCCAGAGGGAGCATTTGGTTTGTATTTATTTTTAAAAAATTTCAATTTTTGATAGAAATGAGCTAGAGACTCGCTTTTTTTTTTGACATACTCAGAAATTTATGCCGGGCCGGATTAAATCATCCAACGGGCCGGGTCCGGCCCATGGGCCGTATGTTTGACATGCCTGATGTAGTGCGTGCTGGGCATTACTCTAAGGATATGAGGAAGGGAGGGTCAGTGGAGAGCACCGGAGTTGAGCCTTTTTGTTATTCAGTGTCATCAACAGAAAGAGAAATAGGCTGGAAGAAATGATAAAGCCGATAATTAAAATAAGATCGATAGTTTTAATTTATTGTGCGATTAATTGATTTTTGTTTATCGCGACAGGCCTGCCTACAGAAAAATGTGTTTATGTTTGAGTTCTCTTACAATGTGCTTAAAAAATATAACAAGCAAATGAACCAAAAGTATATAATCAACACATAAATTGTATTGCATATACTTCACTTTCACCAAAATATTTATGTAGACTTTATGAGGAGGGTGGCAATCAAGAGATTTGATGAAGTCTGAGCCATTATGTTACCTACCATTAAACATTGTCATAAACATGGTCCATCTGCAAAAATGATCCAGAGGCTAACATGTTTATTTCTGAACAAAGCATTATGACGGCTCAGTTATTTCGCAGTTGCTTCGTCAGCTGTCAAAAAGATCTTTTGCAAAGCATTTCCTGTTCTTTCTCCCTGTAGGATTGTTTTCTTCATTGGTGTAAACATCTACTTCAAACAGTAGCAAGTAGACGTTAGGGAGACCGTTCTGCAGAATGGGAAAGATTGGCTTATAATTTAATTAAATTAGTTGTTTTAGCTACTTTTTCAGATATCACAAAAAACAGTTATAGCTTAATTCAGTAGAGTAAGGTTTGGTTTGAAAATTAGGAATTGAATCATGTTGCTAAGGTCAACAGTTTTTTAATAAGGATATTGTTTTTCTTAGCATATCTTACATGACAGAATTGTATCACTCCACAAAGTAAATTGGTTTGTTCTTCTAATGCATACAAATATGCAATTTCAGACAACCATATAAACAATTATATACATGTATACACATACATTCAACTGCAGGATATATTCTTTAATCCAGTACAACTTACTTGTAGGTTATGAGGATCTCTTGTGGAAAAATAGAGTAGTAAAACCTTCCTTCAAGCTAAGATTTTGAATCACCTCCAGAGTTTTAACTCCATTCATTGCACCCACTTTTGTAATATTTCCTATGCACTTTGTCAAATGGCAGTACAGTATAGGAGTTTTGCTTTAATTACTTGTCTTAAAGGGTTTAGAAAAATATATAGGGTGAGAGTGTTTGATGAATCCAGTTCTGGTGGTAACCTTGATTAAATTCAAAGCAAATGTCAAGCCAAGTAAAAAATTATTTAAAATTCTTAAGCTTTACACAGCTGATGGATTTTAGCTGTTGATGTGAACCTTTTATTTCCATGAAGACATTTTGCCAATCATTCAATATGAAGAAAGTAAACTTGAGGATATGTTGAGGATATAAAACTTTTTGAAAAGGTATTGATGTTTATTTTTGACTAAACAAACTCCATTTCATGCAATATTGTTAAATGACTTTGTCCTGTGTTTTCACTTTGAACAAAAGACTAATGCTTGGCTTAGCGTCACAAGTGTTTTGCAAGTGCATCTTTGGACTTCTTCATGCCTGACATTTCAAGTCATCATTAAGTTTTAGGGAAGTAAAAGACCAGTATGTATATAGAGTACCCAAAGGGTCAAATATAATGAAATAACGACTTTGCACTTCTTTGCAACAACCTTCCGGTATGCAGTTTAGTCTCTTTTCAAAATACAAAAGGGATTAAATACTTTTTAGTCTCTGATTTTAATTGCTAATGGGAAAAGAGGAAGTAGTGTATAATAGACTTATTGGTAATTACTGCTGTTTCTGAGGTCAAAAAGTAATTCTGAAGAAACAATAAAAAATAAATGTGTTTCTAATGAATGTAAAATTACTTATTTTACTTTATTCCTGATTAATTATTTTTGAACAAATATGGCAATAGTAAGGCTTAAATAAAACTGTTTTGTGTAGTGTGTATTTGTACTTAGGTCCTACTGAGTGAATTCTCAGAACTTTTACTGCATTTGCAGCTGCAAGTTTTTTGGAGCTTAGCACATCTAAAGACAGTGGCTTTTTATTTTACATGGACAATATACACTTACTGTAGAAAAGGGACTCATAAGCTGTCAGCACTTTGAACAATATTTCTGTTGCTTTTATGCATGAAGTGTTGGCACCCCCTGCATGCTGCGGAGAATATTGAGACTTTGTACATGTTTTGTATGGGACTGAGGTTGATTTTTGTCCTGTTTCATAATTTTGAGGATTTCCTGCTCTGTGATTTTTGGGGGGGTATTGGCAGGGGTGGGGGAATAACAGGGACATGTTCATGATCAAAAGGGTGTGAATAGTTTCTTAAATCATTGTATGTAAAGTGAGCTATCATTTCTGCTACCAAAATTTTAGAGAACTGTGAAAACAGGTCAGAAAGAGTGATGTGTTGCTATCACACTGCCCCTATTTTTTAATCATAAGTTTAAGAAAATTGCCAGCCTTCTTCATCAGTTATTTAGTTTATTTGATTTCGGTCATTGCAGTGACTTCAATAAAAATAAAAAATAAAGCGGAAACCTGCCTTTAAAAAAAAATTTATAAATAAAATACTTTCATAAGGATTCCTGCATAGCAGAGATTTATGTTACACAACAGCTATTTAGGACATGACCTAAATTAAATCCCAATTTGTGATGACAAGTCCTTCCCACTAGATGGCAGAAGTTCTCCACCTCGAAGCCAGCAGTTTTCAACCACCCACAAAGAATTCAGTTTTTATATCTATAATTTTTGAGCACCTACACACTAAACTGCCTGACATTGTTGTGCTGTGAAGAAAAAGTATTATGAGTGCCATAAAGTTAAAAGGAAGGAAACTGAATATCGATAAGTATAGTAAAACATCCGTCTTTGTACAGCTCTTTGTGTTAGATTTTTAACACAGAACATACCTTTGGCTTGTTTAGCATCTGCATCAACGGTTTCTATTTTCTGTTTATTTTTAGTGTTCATGTGCCAAGTTTCTGCTGTTAGTTACTGAAAACAAAAAGACCACAAGATTTTCCATCTTTGACACAGAAGTGCAATCAAGTTTGTTCCTTGGGGGGGAAAGTCAGGAAGCATTGATTTGGTTTCCGAGTGTGTGTGAAAACAGAGAAAAGAAGATACAGAAAAAAAATTTACTGGCTGGCAGAATGTCAAGCTAAGAATAATTAGAGTGGCAAAAGTGGAAAATAACTGCTGCCAATTGTCTGAGTGCTCAAAAGCTAAAACACATGGGAGCATTTACAAAGTACTGAGCAGCTTTACGTGAGGAACACGTTCCAGCAAATTCACTTATACGTGAATGCCAATTACATTATCACACAAATCTTCTGTGTGTTTCCCTCATTCTTTTTTGGGACACCACAAACCATGCACTGAATATCCTCAATAGGAAGATAGGATAAAAGAATAAAGTAATACCAGATATGTATAACGCAGCCATTAAAATAGGAGCATGTTAGACATTCAATAATTATGAAACTCATTACAGAAAACCTCAGTTACAAATTATAGACATTTTTTCTTTTCCATATAAATTAAAATCAGCCAGAGAGTAATCCACCTCGAGGAAGCAGATGAAAATAAATTCTGAAGAGCAGCTTCAGAAAAACATACTTCGGTGGATTTGCCAGTCAATCCGCTTTCATGCAAAGAATATTCACTTTCATTAATGTTTGTTATGCACTGACAGAAACTCGTGATTAGCACATAGAGCTTTTAACATATTATTATTTCATCTAACTGATAAAAAAAAATATTAAAATCAAATTATTAAAAGTTTAACAGCTGGTAAAGATAAACTCCTGGATGACTGTATCTGTCATCTACAAATGGCAAGAATAAATCAACAAGTCTCTTAATTAAACTTTTTCTGACAAAGTAAATATTAAAGGAATTTCACTTTGTGTTTCATAAATTTTATTCTACAAACACTGAGACAATTTTGTGTACTTCTCATATTCTGAGAGCCTGTTTTTACTCATCTGAAAAATTTACCAAAAAGTCAAAATTACAAAAAAGAAAGATTCACATAATGACAAATACCTTTAGAATAGATTTTTTTCCCCAATTATTTTTATTTTTTGCTGTTTTCATATTCAGCTGATTTTAGATTAAGCTTGCAGTTTGATTCTTACAAATATAGTGTCATTAGACTGTGAATTTTATAGTTTCTCTTCCTGCTTTACTGCCAAAATTACGTTTTGTGCAAAAACAAGCCCCTGTGTTAAAAAAAAATATTGATTCTTTACATATTAACCTGTTTAAATACAAACAAGTGGCTGACCCTTTCATGAGATTTGAATTTATATTTCAGATTCCTATTTATCATAAAAGAAAGAATGTGGCTACCTAGTGATGCACTACAGTTTTAACTGGTTGCTGCTGATCATGTTTTTTTGAGCTTTAAATTATTTAATAAATAGAATTTGCCTTCTAATGATGCTCATTTGTCACATTAAAAGTACTGTTTGAAAACAGCCTTTAAGTGTATATTAAATATAGGTTTCATTAAGCCTACATTTCTATATGAATTTTTTCCAGTCCCTAATTTTATCATCTAAAATGTTGGGTTTTCATTAGCTTTAACCATAGAATCATCATAATTAATACAAAGAAAGGCCTAAAAATATTAACCTGTGTGTAATTTATTTATAAATCATATAAATAAATTACACTTTGGAACTCTGTTACTAAAATATATTTTTAGTAATATTCTAATTGAATAAATATGAACGTCAGATGACAATAATGGCATATTCACCTGACATTTTGGTGGTAAAGGAAGATATGGTGCCACAGGAAGATTGCTTCTACAATTAATATTTTAGCATTCACAGTTTGACCAGAAGATAAACTATGCAACTTTTTTGGACATTTAGAAAAGTCATCCTGCCATAGAAATGAAGCAATGACCCAGTAATACCACCACACAGTCTCACGCAACACTTGTCTTTACAGACACTTCACTCATGCTTGAAATTGAAAGAAAATTAACGGATTAATTTGGCTAATAATTGTCTAGCTACTTATACAGCATGAAAAATGCATTCCCAGATAGTTAGTTGATTGCTAAGTATGAAAATAAAAGAAATGGGACATTGCAATGGAAAAACAAAAGCTGGAAGATAATTGCAACAAAAATCTAAACCTTTGACACTTTGTCCTTAATAGTATTCTTACATAGCTTAAACAGCAAAATATATCACAATGACTTTACTAATATTATGTAATGACCACTGTTTATCCATCCATCCATCCATTTTCTATTCACCCTTGGTCCCTAAAGGGGTAGGGAGGGTTGCTGGTGCCTATCCTCAGCTAACGTTCCGGGAGAGAGGCGGATCTAGAAAACAAAGGGACCAATAATCTTTATTACAGGGTTCACCCTGGACAGGTCGCCAGTCTGTCGCACCACTGTTTATTACACCTTTAAATTACTTTCATATTAGCGTATCTGAGCAAACCTGGTCTTAAAACGCTTAGTTAGATCTATCTCACTTTCATGAGCCTTGATTTTTTTTCAGGTAGGTTAGGATGTTCACACTTGGTGTCGAAAGTGTTGCCACAAGCCAGTTTGTTGCACACATGGCATATACAAGCAGACAGGCTATTGTTCATCTGTGTCATTGTAGATTGCATCAATCCTTGTCATTCGTTGGCTTTCTCTTGACCTTCAACCTACTTGGTTTTCCACTATAGCTAAAAGAAAAGCTTCTGGATGCAGCTTTCTCACTTAGAGCTCCTGTAAAGCTGGCTCATATATAGGTCAGGATGTGGCCCTTGGTATCACTTGCAAAGGATAAACAGACTGGGACTGTATAATAGTCAATGTGTGCACGGTTGCGTGTCTGTTTGTGCCTGCGTGTGTTTGCTTGCGTGGCAGAGACACACACTTAATTGTAGGGTTGATGAGCGTTAGGGATGTCCCTACAGTGGGGGAAAATTCCATCTGCTGCCAATGTCTCTTCATTTTTCATGTATTTTTTAGCTGTGTGTATGGTTTAAATTTGTTTCTGACATTCATTACAATACGTTAATACAAATTACTGGATCCACCTCAAATCCCTTCTATTTATAATACTGGAATGGATAATGGGTAATACTATACACATTAAGTACGTCTTTCTAACATTAAGAAAATATATATTTAACTTGCTTATGTTTTTTTATCTCTTGGGAAGGAAACAAACAAGATTTAACACAACAATCTTTATGGAAGTTACAGAACATTACCTTCTTTATTGAAACAGCCTTTCAGGAATCATTTTAATTTTCACATTGTTCTAATGGCAACTTACTAAAGGTTTATGCTTCAGTAAGTTCAAAACCTGATCTTTTTCCTTCACAGTTGGCACAATCTTACATGATATTTTGTAGCACAGGAACCTACTCCAGAAATGGTTCTCAAACTTCATATTGTGAAGACTAAAACAAAAGGACCAATAATCTTTATTATAGTTTTCTAGATGATCACCAAAAAAAACAAAGGGAGCCATGGCCTAGATTAGTGCCAGCTGTTTGGTTGATAGGTAGAACAATTTCACTTCATTGTTGCCTGCATGAGCAGCAAATAATAAAAAACCATCAAAGTGTCATCAATCGATGCAGAAAATCTAGGCCACAGCGATTTTACTCCCTGGTAATCATTGCATGCGTACATGTAGAAATTAAATTGATTGTGCACCGGAACTTTGTAAATATTCACAGAAGTTTCAGACAGAACAAAATAAATAAAACATTTAAATGTTTTTTGCATCCTATTTTTTTAAGCAAATGTTTTATATACCTACTTTAAGGATAAGAAACATATGCTGTCCCTCATTTTTTGATAAAAATAAAATAAAGTAAACCTGAATAAAATAAAGGGAAATTAAATTAAATTATATTAGGTTGCACCAAAACACCTCCTGAAAAATGACTACAAAATTAAGGTATAAATAAAGAAAGGAGAAAATCAAAATTTTTGACAAGAAGACACAAAAAAATGCATACTTATTTTCCCTGGCAGCATATTATCTTATGTCAATGCAATGCTAATTGAATCCAAGGCCAACTAAAGTTTAAAGGTTTGATCGAACATTAAAAAGAGGTTGTCCTCTGAGAATTTTTTTCGCCTGTCCCAGTTTGGCCCTGCAGTTTTGCACTCACAGTTTTGGAATCTGTCGATTGTCATTTACCCATCTTAATGACCGTGGGTGTCCTGTTGATCAGCTTCACCCAACAGAGAGAAACAACTGATGTCGCTCATGATTTTGCACTGCAGAGGAGATCCACTGTAGTCTGACACTGATTTTCCAGGCAGCAGTGCCTCGAGGGGTGCGAGGATCGATGCCTTCATGCTTCAGTTGACATCAGAGAGTTCAAAGGGCCAAACTATTTATGACCCCTGGGTGACACTCTGGGTCCATCCAGCCATGGCGGCGCTGGAAGCCATAGAAATACTGGCAATCTGCTATCCAGTGGTAGATGTCAACACATCTTTTATTGTAATTGTAATGTTTTATTGTATTGTAATTATTGTAATCTTAGTTAAGAACTTTTTGCAGTGGGAAAAAACAAGTTTTCTCAATTGTCAGTGATTTTGTTCCTACAAATTTAACACACTAAAGATATATGTATAATTTAAGTTATCTATAACTAAATAACCTCACACATTTTTAGATTATAAATTAATTAAGGAAATTATTTTTAAAAATATCAGCTGCAATTACATTAAATAGCATTCAAATTAAAGCCATTTAATGTTTTAATTTGTAAAATGTTTTTACAAATTAAAAATGTTTGTGCCATAAACCCATGTATGTGCCATAAACAGCTTTTATACCACATACAAGGGAAACAGCTGCTCTTTAAAATAAATTTTAACTCCACTGTTCTAGAAACCACCTGGGTCAGAGGAGTCTTATCAACACACGGTTGAACCTAACGAATCACAGTTAGGTTTGCGCAAAGGGAAACCTGCGAATTCTCATCCCGCCTTCTCACCTAGACCATCTTAATGACGGATCTGTGACTTTGTCTGCAGATCTCTGCATCGGCAGCAGTCATCAGCGCCCCCCGCGGGATCAGAAATGACAGTGTGTTGACAGAGATTGATTCTGATGTCAGCAGTTTCACACCACCACCATCAGCCACTTGGGAGAAGAGAGAAAAAGCTCTTATCTTGGAAGTCACATAAAGTGACACAGAGATTGTTGTATCCTTAGGGTTTTTTGTGGCAGACTTCTTAATTTGTTTTAGCAGGTGATACACAGCCCATATGGATGACAATAATGTCACCTTCCAGGAGGTGTCTTATCACATTCTCAGCCTGAGACTGTCCTCACATGTAATGGATGGAGAGACGGTTTCATTTATGCGTCCTTAGAAACATTACATTAACTTTTAGAGCAATAGATTTTTAACTTCATTATGTTTCATCTTATAAAAAACAAAGAGCTTTCAATTGCTTGACTAAAGATAATATAAACATCTTTATGGGAGAAGACAACATGCCATAGCCTGAAATACTACTATATGCATTGTTGTTTAAAATACAAGTTTAAAAATTTTGTTTTACTTAGAAAAAAAAAGTTTTAAAAGTTTGCACTGACAAAATGTTTGAGAAATTAAAGTCACAAAGAAGCATTAGAAATAGGCTCTCATTCTATTATAAATTCATTTTGCACACGTTATTAATGTTAACAAAATACATAGAACGTCAAGTTTGTTCTGCATCCACAGAAACAGTCATGTAGAAGCAACATTCAGCTTCTGTGCACTCCAGCTCTGAAACAATCTTCCAGAAAATTGCAAAAAAGCTGAAACACTAAGTTCCTTTAAATCAAGACTAAAACTCTACCTATTTATAGTTGCCTTTGAACCATAATAAATGGAACATATTTGATGTATATTGGTGACTTTTGCGACAACACTTGACAAAATGTTATTGGTTTTCACAACTGTTCACTATATGATATATATTTTTTTATGTTTTCACAATGTAAAGCACTTTGAACTGCCGTGTTGCCAAAAAAATGTAGTATACAAATAAACTTGATTGATTAATTTGAAGATTTGTCTTTGCCCTGGTCAGATGATAAGGGCACTTATTTAGCTGCTGTCCTCTTGCTCTCAATGCTGATGAGGCAGACATGGTTGGTGGAGTGCATTAGCAATGGTTGAAATTCCAGGTGGTTTTACTATCTCCACAAGGATTACAGGCATAATACATTTAGTACTACAGATTCTTTTGTTTAATGTCCTTCCCAGATTTGTGCTTTAACACCATATGGTCCCAGAGGTCTACAGACAACTACCTTGAATGAATTGCTTGGCTTCCACACAGATACTTCTGTCAACTATGAGACCTTGTATGGACAAGTGTTTTCAGTTCCAAATCATATTTGCTCAACTGAATTTAGCACAGGCGGGCCACAGTTGGGTTGTAGAAATGTTTCAAGCTTAATCAGTAGAAATTGGATGCAGCTGAACTCAATTTTCAATGTCATGGTAATGTCTGCAGATGCATATTTACATGGCATTGTTTTGTTTTCCTTTTACAAAATTTTCAAACATTTTAAACACAGTTGCTGTATTTAGTTATTCTAAAATGTAAAGGAAGGGAACTACTGCAGCACAAATCTGGGAATGATATTACAAAATGACAAAATTAAAGATGCTGAAAAATCTATTGTTTAAGCTCTGTAAACATTCAGTAAACAATTCTTAGACTATCCATACCTGCACCAAGAAATTGCAAATTTGAACTATCATAAACATTCAGGCATGTAAACAAGTTCCAGAAACTTTGCTGTCTTCTCTGGTTGTGAGCAAATTTATGATAGGTTGAGATAAATAGGAAAGTGTCTTGTGGTCTCACTAATCAAAGTTTGAAATTCTTTTTGGCAATCATATATGCTCCCTCCCCCGGGCTAAGGAGAAGAATGACCATCTGTCTTGTTATCACGGCACAGTTCAAAAGCCAGCATCTGTGATGGAATAGAGTTGAATTAGTGCATATGGAATGGATAACTTGCACATCTGTGAAGGCATCTTTAATGCTCAACAATGTATAATGTATTTTGAGCAGATGCTAACATTAGAGACTGTCTTTTTCAGACAAGACCATGTTAATTTAATACAGATTTTGCTAGGCCACATTTTGCACAACAGAATGATTTGGCAGCGTACTTTTAAATCAACTGAGATAGAAATACAATAACCACTGCTACGCTCTCAAACCTTTGTCTGAAATACATACACATCAGTCTTTGAAAGTCCTTCTCCCATAAAGTTATTCCTACTTTTAACTCTCTGACTCATTGTAGATAAAATGTTTTACTTCATTTAGTTGTAAGATTTTACTTATATTTACTTCCCTCAGTTAAGGTCCGTTTTTATGACTTCACAAAAAGAAAGAGACAGCGCAAACATGGCATCAGTTGGAGATGCCCCTAAGGCAAATACCACTGCTGACCGAAAATAATACAAAGTCAATGTTATAGCCATGTCACATTTTGTGTCATGATGCACAACATGATGCAATAAAAACATCATACTGACTGACAAACATTTGTGGTGGGAGTGTAATGGTCAGGAAATGCTTTGCTGCTTCAGAAACTGGAGAATGTGCCACAATAGAAAGAATCACAAATTATTCTTGGAACTAAATAAGGGATTTGAGAAACATGCTTTTTTTATTTTATAAAGTGCATAAAATTTTCAAAACAAAATCACTCAAGTGAAATGTCACATTACATTACTGCTTTGTAATAATAGCCTCTGAGAGAATTTGTTAAAGCACATAATGCATGAAATGTTGTATTTGGTGAAAACAAACAAAAACAGAAGAGAAGAGATGAGTGCTTAACACTGTGCAACAACTTTAGTAGGTCAAAATGTGTTTATAGATATTGCATTACACATAGCTGAGATTTATTTATTTTGGAAGACTTGTGTTGTGCATATTGCTGTTGATGTAGATAAAAAGAAACTGTGAGAATCCAGATCCCTGCAGTGCTCTCACTTCGGCACACAACCCCAGGGTAAAAAAAAACACTGAAAGTACTAAACAATCCAGTGAATTTGGAAGACATTCACCACAGTTTTCTGATGTATTGTACACACCACAGCAGGGTTCTTATCTTTTCCCCACTTATAAGAGCAAAGACAAAAGTAAAAAAAACAAGACATGGTAATTCCAGTGTGACTTGATTTTTCTGTACAAGGTTTTCAATAAAGCAGATAGGGAATGACTTCTTTAACCCCAATCCCAGGGGAAATAAGCAAACTGCAGCCAGTGCTGAGAGGTCCTTTCTCGTTTGACTGGAGGGGCCAATGATGAAGTCGAAAGCAATATAGAGCTGTGATATGTTAGGACAACCACAATATACTCCTTAAAGACAGATGAAAAGGATTTTTCAAGTGCTGGAACAGAGCAGGATGTCTTTCACTGAATTGTCATATTCTCTTGGCCAAAGCGAAGGTATGTGCTGAAATCTGCAAGAGCTTTTAACCTTTTTTGTTAGCCGTCTTCTCGCCTGACGACTTTGTACAAAAATGTTTCTTGGTGTATGAAGGTCTGCAAAGATCTCCAACTGATTTGTGAGGTAAAACTACAGCAGATAAAGAGGGAAATTGAGGGTCTAGAAGGGGCAACCACATAGCTGAGGTTATTTAAAGAAAATTACACAAAAAACGTAAATTTTTTGGTTGTTTCTTGGCTTTTAACGGTATGTACCTGTAATCTTTTTAATGAACATCTTGCATGACATTTTACAAGAGTCTGCCATTTATTATTTTCATGCAGACCATTTTTTTAATCTACTCTAAGAATTCTTGGCACAGTTTTACTATAACTTTTTCTGTAATAGAAAAAGGCTTGGTTTTCTTGCCATGGGTCTTTCTTAGATCACTGATGATCCAAAAAAGACTCTTAGATCTTGATTTCCAAACAAAATGCAAAATTTGCTCTAATCTGCAAAAGAGTCTTTGGACCAGAGAGCAACTCTTCAGTCCTTTTTCTCAGTAAAAGGTTTCTGATGTCTGTTTTTCAGTGGCTTCATACAACAGTGGTAGGAATAACGTTTAAATATTCTATTAATTTACAGAATTGCACCTGTAGCGACTAAAATAACACAGCAAACCTTTTTAAGGATTACAGTTCTCACCTGTTAATATATAGACAGAGAAAAAAATTCTTCTCAGAAACAGTCAGAATAACATAAGTCTTTGTAACCAAATCACTGCCATTCCTCCAGCTCTGCTCTTGCACCTTTGTGTGCAGCCTCTGTTATTGCACTAAATCAGAAAGCCAGACAGTCACATTTTAATTTGGGATACATTTTTATTTCACCATGGCAGTGCAGAAATTCTGCTCTTTCTCATTTTTCACTCTTTCAAACTCATTTTCTTCACTTCCATTATTCCAACACGCTCCATGATAATTGAACTGATTTCAACATTTCCTTATTATCCATTTTGCTTCTCTCCATATTCACCTGATCTCCCCTTTGACTCATTTGGAAGATGGTCTAATAACAAAGCTGTTTTCCAGTAACAAGACGCTTAAGGTGCTAGGGTTATACTTAGATTTCTTTTAAAGAATTACATCAAGTAGTTCTGGAGAAATATACCTCCTTTGAAAACGTTTAAAACTTCAAAAGACTCAAAATTGAAGGAATTACTTTCCAGGACTTGTTCAACCTTTTATATATAAAATCTGGGCAGTAAGGATTTGCAAATGTTAATCTAAGTAATATTTTTTGTCTAAAAGTATTGATATTACAAGTCTATAAGCACTTTAGATATGGCTACTAAATGCTTTAAATAAAAAAAGATGAAAATTGTACACCATACTGTATTTTTTTAAAACGGTACCTTACCACACAGTACAAGGCATTCTGGGTAATATATGTGGAGCTGTCAGCATACCAAGGATACTGTAGTTTTGGGGGGGGGGGGGTTTACCCCTCCAGGGGGTCTTTTGTGGGCTCTAGTGTCCCTTATATGAAAGTGGGCTTACAAAGGAAAGAAAAAAGGAAAGGGGGAAGGAGATGGGAGAAGACATGCGGCAAATATCGTCGGGTCCAGGAGTCGAACCTGTGACGGACGCGATGTTATGCATGTAATTCTGAGTATGTTTCTTTGAAAATGTTACCATGCACTTATAAAATTACATCAGTGAACAGAAATAACGGATTGTTTCAATGTCTCAACAGATGTCATCTCCACCAAACTCCACCTCATCCACCTGGGAAGAAAAGGACACCTGCATCACAATACTGCTCCTAGTGTTCAAAACATCGAATAAGAAAATGATACCAACTTTGTGATCAATACACTTCGCACATTGCTGACAGCAGTGGTCAGCTCCACCCACATCCAACTTTGCTAACCATAATACCTTTGCCTGGGTGTAGCAGGTTCTGTGGTGCACCCACTACAGAGAACCAGTTGTGCTGCCTCAGTTAGAAGCAGTCTGAGAAGAAAATGAGGAGCGTTCACATGGTGACTCATACTCACCACGTTCTACATAAGGACTAGAGATGTAATTATTTGCAGATGCATTACAGTCTGGTTTGGGGATTGTACTACAAGAGCCTACAGTGCAGAGTGAGGACAGGTTAAAAATACTATTGGTGTTTCTGTGTACTGTCTAGCTCGGCGGTTTTCAAAGTGTGAGGCGCGCCTCCCCTGGGGGGCGCCAGAGCACTTTAGGGGAGGCGCGGTGCGAGGGAAAAAGTAAACCGGAAAAGCTATCTGCTTGCTGTCTACTGATGTGAGAGAAACGTCTTTTACGCACACGATCAACTCTGTGGATTTAGGAAAAAGTTGGTACTGTGGGGTGCGCGTGTGGAGCGGGGATCAGTGGAAATGTTTCCCCCCTTAGAGGATGTTTTGGCCAGTGATGTCAGTATGACATCAGGACGTTACTGATGTCGGACCACTTTTTTCAGTAGCGAGTAATCTAACGCGTTGCTATTTCAAATCCAGTTGTCAGATTACAGTTACTTATCAAAAATCACTTTGCGTTACTGCGTTACTATCTTCTTTTGTAATTTAATCGTATTTCCTCTACGCGTCTTGTCGAGTGACCGACGTCTCTATGCAACAGAAATGTAAACAATGGAGGGAGATGCGCATTTTGTTGGTGGAAAAACTGGAACTATTTTGAGTTTCTGTCGACAAGTCCAATTATTATAAGCGGCTTTGGGCTTCATTTTTTTAAAGTCGCTTGAAAATTTAATGAGTTGCTGGTTGCGCCTTTTTGGGCTCGTTTTTGAACGTGAAGTTAATCATTTGGGTTTGGAAATAAGCAGAGACTCATAATAAATCCCAGAATTTGTCCGTCATTAAGGTAGTTTTAGTCAGTCTCTCCCTGTTCATCATTTCCCGGATGATCCGTCCCGCTGTGTCTTTATTAATGTCAAGTTAATATATTACCTCTGAATGCCGTCGAGCTTCACGCTGCGCTCCAGAAAACTGCAAACATCGAGATCAATATGAACAATAAACGTGAAAACAACCACGAATAAACGTGTCCGTAGTTGGCAATAGTTATAATGGCAAGTTAGCACCGTTATAATTATTAATATTACTGTAAGTGTCACAAATCTGTGCAACCATCTGAGCTGTGGAGCTGCAGGAGGAGCTCTGTGCGCTGCGACATCAAACGCAGGGTCGTAACGCAGAATCTGGAGGCTGGGGGGAGGGGGGGCTTTAAAATCCTACTTAGAGTTTTTGTGTGGTCCAACAGTGGACCACACAAATTACTCACGTTTTTTGTTTTTTGTACAATCTCCTCTTCAGTTCAACCTTATCAGTGGAGACACATTGTTGATGTTACCATTATAAAATAGCTGACAATTAAGTTTTGGCAAAGATCAATGTGATTTTCACAGGAGGCTGAGCGTTGTTGTTAACAGCTGCTGAAAGTAACTAAAAAGTTACTTTTAATGTAACTTAGTTACTTGCAAGTCAAGTAGTCAGTAATCTAACTAAGTTACTTTTTCAAGGAGTAATCAGTAGTCCGATAAAAGTTACTTATTCAAAGGGGGGTGGGGGGCGCGGCAGGCATTGTGCTCCTTGGAGGGGGGCTCACCCTTTCATACTTTGAAAACCCCTGGTCTAGCTAATCAACATTTGCATGACCCGCTGCACTTGTAGTGATTTAGAAGTGCGACAGCGGCCCACCCACGCATTTCATTGCTTCCTCTCCCTGCAGTCCTCTGAAAAAAAGTATTGTTGTTGGACTGCAGAGAAGCATCTCTTTTCTCCACGTACTATTTAGGTGGTTGAAACAATTTCTACTTCAGTTGAACTTACAACATTAAACATGAAATGTCTTTATTGTATTGCTTAAAGTTAAGATGTTTTTAGTAGTCTGTCTGTTTTCAACAGTGAAAGAAAATTCACTTTTGTTTTTTGACAACTTTTATGTGTATTTTATGATAATGAAAAAACAAAAACCTAAATATCATTAAGTAACAAAGCATGACCCACATCATTAAAGCCACTTTAATAAATTTGTCCTGCAGACACATGTTTTGGGTTAGTGGAAGTTCTTGATCTTTTTGACAGCTTTGGAGGAAAGTTGATGTACAATGTTCACTGTTCCTTGGTCTGCCCTTTTGACTCCTTTTTTCCCTCTCTACGTGACAGGATCACTGTCTATATCCGGGCCAGGGTCTTGAGTAGCGCACGCTTTCATGTTCTAGATAATAAATTACTCATGAAATATTTGCTCTGCCTTCAGGCTCAACCTCAGCTTTCTCCCCAACATCCTCTTAGCCCGTGAAACATCTCCAAGTGCAGACTTGTGTCACCTCTACCAGCAAGGTCAATTTTTCCAATTTAGAAGCAGGGCATTACAGACGATTTCAAATTGCATTAGTGTCAAGGTGGTGCTTCTTGCACCTTTTCCTCTCACCAGTTGTACTTCTTCTTTCATTCAGATGACTAGACAGTTTTCCCAAAACAAGCCATCTGAAATATAGAATATTGCATGATTCAGTAATAAAGGGTCTGATCACTGTGCGCTTGACTACACCAGAACATTCCATCAAGCTCAGTGAACCTTGAGGACATTTTAAAGATACAGCTGCAGAGTTCAGAAGAACAGCATGAGAACTGGAAGATGTCTGGAATATTGAAGTGTAACTAAACCTGACAGCTCCTGGTCACAAAGTTAGCACTGTCTGCTGTCTGCACATTAATCTATTCCGCTGCAGCTGCAAAGAATTATTCTCTGTTTATTAAAAGTCTGATCATCTGAATAACGATGACACAGACATAATTAAGACAACAAAGTCATGATAAAAAAAAACATCAAACAGTTAAGCAGAAATAAAAACATAATACTGTTTGTTTCATAAACAATTTTCTACTGTATAAACAAAAGCAATTTTCTACTAATCACAAATTATTTTCAGTGTATAGTTGCATTTTTGTTATATCTTTTTCCTGTTGGATGGGATTTAATTTCTTTTAATTTATTTGACTGTGACAAATTTGCATATTAATTAATTTTATTCATTTCCAAAAAATGAAGAAAAAAAAAAGAAATGTCTCTTGAAACCTTCCTCCCGAGTTAAATTGAAGAAATTGCATGTTACCTTACAAATAAAAAACACAAAAAATAACAAATTATGAAAATTTTTAATTATAGTTAGCCAAACTATTTATATTTTCAGATCCTTAAAAAGCTATGTTTTGAATTTTTTTTCTTAGGTTCAACTCAGGCAAATGAAAATTACTGAAGAATTAGGAGAACAGGAAGAAACTAAGAAAGAAAATTACTAAAGCAAGTTACTTTTGAACAGGCAGACAGTCAGACATGACAAGCTACTGCTATTTAAATTACTTTCAGACAACATAATGTCTTAATTGAATGAAATGTCTTACAGTTAAAATTCTCTCCTGGATAAATTATTAGATAAATGTAGAAATCAGTAAAATTTGTTAAAACTTGCAATCTCAAAAACTTACAAGTATTATTCTGAAGCATTTTGGAGTGTAAAAAAAAATCTATTTCCCTTGAGACATCACATAGTGTTTTAATAAAGCAAATTATAACACTCAGTTGTGATTCCAAACATTTAAAAACTCACTAACTTTAATGTTTTTACTAAACAAACTTTAATTTTGACTTTGATTTCATTATTATTATTTTTTTTATATCTTGGAAGCATATAAAAAGCAGATAAAGGAATGAGGAGCAGATGCAAAGACTCCCCTGACTTTAAACCCCAAGCATTCCCATATGTGCCCTCACTTATAGATCTCAGCAAAAAGGTGAAAATTCAGTCACCCATGATTATTACCAGCTCACTCATGAAATCGGGAACCACGGGGCAGCGATAGAGCGAGGAGACACAGTTAGAGATCAGGATCTACTTTCCATCAGACTGAGACAGCCCTTCATTTTCGAAAAGCTACTTCCAGCTATGATAAATGTCTGATAAATGCATATATATTCATAAAAAAGTGAAAGTGTGTTTCTGAAAATGTATAAAAGGAACCCTTATGACCTTCCTGAATTCCCAAAAGTAATTTGCTTCATTTAAAAATTCAAACAGCTGAAATATTTATATTCCAATAAAAAAGCTTTTTCCAGAGATCTCCATGTCCTGCAGTTTCCTTTTTATGACACGCATGCCTACACACGCACACACATCAGAACCTGGGTTGTTTTTAAACTGGCCACACTGCATTTTAAAGCTAAATGATTGTTGGAGCACTGAAGATAAGTAACAGATATTATTTACTTTTTCACAGTTAAACCATAGAACATTTTATGCATTAAAAAAGGCATGTAAATGTGTGAAGAAATTGAAAAGTTGAACTTAACTGGATCTGTTCAGAATTTGCAGAATGTGGTCGGAGTCATGTCCTCCTTCCTCCACTTCTGCATCAATTTTTCTTGAAATACGGTATTGTGCTTTTTCTTTTACTTCATTCAAGGTTTTCTACCTACATAATCCCAAAGTTCAAGCTGTATGAATCATTCATATGTGTTTCTGCACTGCAGGCAGGTTTCTATGTCACAACTTCACTTTCAGAGAATTTCTCACATCAATAAGTTTGAATTAGTTTGAAGCAGAACTTTTGCCATTTTTGGAATGGGAAAGTTAAGAGATTTAAAAAAGAAATCTCTTTTAAAAGCCTTAAGTTAGACATGGCATTAGGGTAAAAACCTTCAGTCTTTTAGGTCTCTGAAGCTCTTTACAACCATAAAAGAAAAAAGAAAATGATGCAATTAACATATCCTAATTCTCCAAAATTAATTTGCTACAGTGTTTAAATGGGGATATTATGTATTCTTCCTGGCAAAGAGTGTCATTTTAGTGAAATCAAGTAACTATGTCATCTTCAGTTGATATCAAATAGTGTAATCATATTAAAAATAACTTTGGAAATTGTTCCCTTAAAATCAGCCACAACTGTTCTTAGGAGCATAGGACTGAGAAGTGCTTCATATGATAACCTTGAAGGTTGCTAATTGCTGCTTCCGCTGATGGAGCTGATTGGGGAAGATGTGGAAATGTAGAACTGAAGAAAAGCAAGTCAGAAAATAAGAGACGTTTTAAAACACATTGCAAAGGTAGTTTGCAATGTTAGGTAGAAAAAATAACATTAAAACATGATGTGTATTAAATGGCATAAACAATTGAAGATAGTAATTGTCCTGTACATTTTGATGGAAATAACAAGATCATCAATACATAAATAATGGTGAAACCAAGGTCAACAAAGACTTTGCAAAGTTAGACACACTGCAGCATTTTTTAAAAATCAAATAATTGTAATGACCATAAATAATGCTGTTCATGTTTTTGAAAGAAATCCTAAGGTTATCTTAGGAATTCTTCAAAACAACTGAAGAACAAGAAATTTTATGTATTTTTAAAAAGTGACAGCATATTTATCGCAAAGATATACAAATAAACATTCAAAACCATTAACTAACATATTTCCACCTGGTATATTCAGTGACAAAATGAAAATGGCAAAAGTCAACCTCTCAGACAAAACTGGTTATAAACACATCTTCACAGATTAAAGGCATGTTTTGCTTCTGCCACAGTCCTCAATATTTTTAGAAAAAAAAAACCTGGACAATTTATTTTGAAAAATGCAAGTTATTTTATGATAGTCAACACAAATTTAAAACAATTGGGTCTGTAACACATCCATGTTTTTCATACTTCTTCAGTATAACACCAATATAAACTGTTTAACATATCAAATGTTAAATCTAATGCACTTTGTAGTCTAGAACAACTTTAATAATAAACCTGGAGACCAAGGAGTTGAACAACACTGGTCATCACTAGAGGTGAATTTGAGGTCAAGGATAAAATGGTCAGGAATACACACATAACAGCAGGGAAGAGTGCATGAAAGCTCAGATACAGAGTCTGGAGTGTTTATAGACGCTCACGTGACTGTCTGGTTAGCAGAGAGATGAACGTGATTGACAACCACAACGGGATGTAAAAATTCCCTGCAACATATGTGGAACTAACAACAAACATTTTATGACATCTCTGTGCAGACCTGCTTACAAAAGGAATTCATCTGAACTAATTCATCTTTTTGTTTTTCAGTTTATGCTTAGCAGCTGAATCCTTGAGCCGATTTTTCCCCCTTATCAACAGGCAAAAAATACATGTGTTGACATAAGTATTTATTGGGTCACTGCATCAGTTTGCCATTAACAGAGACATTATCATACACATGAGCGTACAGATGAGCTAAGCCTGAGTGTAAACCAGCTTTCCAATATAATTTGTAACCCACAAGTCAAGCCAGATTAGGTTTGATTGGATCGCTGGTGCCATATGTGACCTACAATCTGTGCCCCGCTTGTACAACATGGCAGGAGGGTCAGTGATCTCCCAGGGCAAAGGTTGCCATGGAAACGACCTCTGGATGCTCCCTTCTGCTATTCGCAGCCTTCACACGTCTTAGGGCAGAATTATTCAAGATTTCTTTATGTTGGGCTTGGATTCTTCTGCTCTATTTCCCCACTCTGCTCTACAGTTTCAGCTCCCCGAGCGTTCCTTACAGTTATAGGCAGTGGCATTTGGACGTGTGCAAACATAGTACATACGCAGATACCAAACAATGCAACCTCATCACCCACACACAAACATTTGTCACTTTTTGTACTTGGTTACTCTGATAAAACTAGGCTTTTCTGGTTTCTTGTTATTGTTAAATCAAATTATAGTCTTACGAATATTCTTCATGCATCTTGGAGCAATCCTTTTACATATATACATAAAACTTCATGGTTCATTTTTCTGGCAAGTTAAATATCAAAGGATCCAGAAGCCTTCAATAAAATTATGGTCTGTGAAAATAAAGATGAGCGTAGTTATAAGTTGGAATTCTTTCCACACACTACTGAGTTCGGAAACTTGCCGTGTCTGTTCATGTAAAAACGTTATAATTCACTGCATAATGTTTTACAGATGAATTTCACAAAAATTATCTGCAGAAAACATGTTTACTTAATGATTTAATTTTACACCAAGAACACCTCAATGCACACATATCATGTGATTGTGGCATAAAGTGTATAAAATCTTGTAAAACCATCTGGTGTACTCTCTGCACTGACATGCTACAACATATACATGAAAGTACTTTCTGCTTCAGTATTTTATTCATTATATGTCAGATATTCAAGTGATAAGGAATACAGAGGCCAGTAAGAGAGACTTTATGAAAAATACACACTCTTTCTTGAGCCTACAGAAAGAAATAAAAAAAACACACAGAGGTCTGAAACAGATCAGGTTGCAATGTAATTTCATTGCAAAACATACAAGACCAAGTATAAAGGCTCCCCCTGGAGATTCACAGTTTCTCACCCCACTTCCCCCCAAGGTTGAGGTTAAGCACAAAGAAACCACAATAAAGTGGTAAAATTCTGCAGAAACCAAATTAAATTAACCATTTTTTTCTTTCCACACACCACAAAGTCATCAAATAGATGTAGGGTTTTTATTAGCTCTTTACTGGAATCTGCAAGCCTGACAGGCTCTATCATTTATGTGTAAATGTTTTTTTTTTTTTTTTGTGGGTGCAAAACCATAAAAACTCTACCATATTTTTAATAAACGAGTGAAATGCTAATCAAATAAATTCTCTCAATGTAAATTATACCATAATAATAAACTTCTATTTGAATTGATACATGAGACCGAGCAATGAATAGGAAAGCATGGAAACCTGAAACCGAGCAGTGATTCTGAAAATCTATTTGAATGAAAGGCATTTCATCCTTGAACAAACAAAAAAAAAACTTCCAAATGACAAGCTTCTGACTAATACATTATACAAATCATTTACAGCAAAAAAGTGTTTAAAAAAATCCTTGAGTTGAATCATAAGAAGCAATACACAAAGCGAAAAGATGTCAAACTGCCTCCTTGCACAGAAAACATAAAGGACCAAAACACATTCTTCTCTTTTTTTTGCAGTTTGGCATGCAAGTGTACCAGTTTGTGAAAGACAGAAAAAAACTGCCGCACTTTTCTAACAAACATTATCAGCGACGGGAAGAAAATTTCTGTAAATATTTCATGAATGATGTAAAATTTTTATAGACTGAATCAAAGTTTCCAAACTGAACTGTATTTGCTTTCATTCCAGTCTCTGGTTTCTCTAACAGAGGTCAGATTTTGAACAAAGACATTATGTTTTTTGTTTTTTTTTTGTTTTAAATACAGTCTATTGTTTCTTTAATAAACTTTGTAACTAAAAACTGAATTCCAGTTTTTAGGTACTTTGTAAAGCAATTTTTACTAATAATAAGAAATTAATATTTAATTGACTGATATCACTGTGAGAGAAATGGAAGCTTGCAAATGAGTCTCTTAAAAAATACTTTTTGTGCTGCAAATCTTTAAATTAAGAAAGACTCATCAGAATTGTATTTATTTTGTATGGTTATATTAAAATAATTAAAATTTTTACCTATCTTTAAAACTGTTCTCAATTTAAAATTAGTTACTGTCTGTATTAATTGAACAAAAAAGTACGTCTGTAACAGTAATAATTTCATTCTAAAAATAGAATGAAATCTGACACCTGGCCACTCAAACACAGACTCTTGGCACGTACCTTTGAGTTGTGAGCAAGAGATTGCAGTTAAGAGATTCAAGATACAACCGGGACTTTCTAATCCCACCTGAGTCATTAATTCAATGTTATTCACGGCGCACTCCGTCAGGGTTCTCCATTTGCCAAGCAGGTCAACATACATACTAGCGGGTTTCGCAGGGCTTATCCAGCAACTCTACATCAGGTCCAGTGAGCCAGTCGAGCTGGGTTACGATGAAAGACTTTATGCCTGCAAAAAAAAGTCCACAGCGACAGGCAAAGAAACAGGAATCCTCTTAGTGGGAATATCCTGTTGTGCTCCTCCATCTGTTGTTCTGTTACGGCCGACATTCTGAATGGAGAGACGAGAAAGAAAGATAAGGAGGCAGGTTGTGTTTAGTAGTCTGGTGCTGTTCTGTCAGACTTTAATCATGCTTGAGTTCAGCTTTGTTTGCAACAATCATAAGACCGCAGCATCTTGGTATGTTTAAATGATTCATTAGAATACTCGTTTATGCATTTAATTATAATGCCTATGCCTTGTTTTCTTGCCTAATTTTGTATTTCACATATATGCAGTTAATACTATATATTAATAAAATAGCTTTTTTTCCCTTCTTGTCTCACTTTTAATTAGACTAGACTAAGCCTTTCCTATTCTCAATCAAGTAGGATTATCAAAATTATTTCACACACCGAGATGTGTCTTAGTGATGTCCACTCCAAAACATTGACGTTGTTGTCCTTGAGCCACTTTGTAACTAAAGTGGTGGGATACTTTAGGTAACTGTCCATTTTCACTGGTCATTGATCTATAAACCTTGAGTCTCTGGCTAATGTCTTGAGCTGTTGCCTAAATGTTTCTACAAGGTTCTTTTCACAAGCTGACAGCTATATTTTCAAGTGGACCATTGCCTCCCACAGCTAAATACTCACACGACATGATGCTGAAAGCCCTGTACTTCGCCTTTAGGATTGCGTTTTCAGGTTTAATAACTTCTCCTTTTTTTCCTAGATGTAATACTTTAGTTGAACACTTTTGTTTTGATTTAGTCAAACCAAAATCTTGTGACTTCACTTACTGTATTCTGCTTTTATGTCGCTTTTGGAATAATGGCGTCTTCTTCTTTGAGTGGTGTTGCAGCCTATATTGATACATGAATGATTTCATTGTGTCTAATGAATCTTTATACCAGCAGCTTCACAAGATCTTCACACCAACACATGTTAATTTCTGAGTCTGTGATGTGTTTGTTTATACACTGTGTGCATAAAACCTTTGTTTCAACTGTTTGTACTTATTTTAACACTACTTTAATAATTTTATACTAATTCATATTTTTACACCTTTAGCAATTCACTAATTAAACATTTTAATTGAAAAGTTTAGCATAAAATATTGTTATATAATCTTTTTTTTCTGATTGCACTTCATTCAACAGAAACTTAGATCTTTTTCTGGTCTATGTATGAGATTTAGAAAATGGAGGGATAAAATGAGAAAAAGAAGAAATTCTTTAAGGACAAGGCAAATTCAAGGACTTTTTCTAACACCTATTTCAGGGTTCCTTTTAATAAGTAATACTTGTACTGGATGACTCTGCAGATCCTTAAAAAGCCTTACAGTCAGCTAAAACAGAAGTAGCATCACCTTAAAAGTTATGCCTTTTATAAATTTCAGTTATTCCCATCAGTATTAGGAAGCCTGTGATAGCTTACACATTAGAGGATGAAGACTGTAACACATGTTGGCTTCGGCACAGTTTGAAAAAATTAGCTATGGTTTGGAGACGAAAGCCACAATGTCAACAGCATGCTGCATCATCACACAGCAACAGATTTATGCTTGTATGTTCATAACTGTTTATATAATTTAGGAGAGAGCTTAAAGACGTGTCTGGATCTGAAACCAAAGCCATGATTAATATCAGCCATTTAATCAAAGCATTTATTTTGTCATGACTGTCAGATGAATTATTTTTTACAAGACTTCATTTTTACAGCAAGCTCGCCTGGATTTATTGGGATGATAAAAAATGTTGTCTGTCCTTTGAAAGAATTTCCGTTTAACTGTGCCAGTGGCCCCATGTAACCCAAAGACAACATTGACTACAATCTTCCTCTTTATCATCTTATTTTGTAGGAGAAAAATATATCTGAATTTGAAAAGGGAAGTGAATTTACTTCAGTGGGAGCAACTCCTTGCAGATCCTGACAGTTACTAGTAAAGCGTCTACCGTGTCTGTAAAGTTACCTTAACAAGACAATAAATAAATGCCTGCCAAGACTCTTGGTCTATTTAATTAAAGCTCAAGCAACTTAGTGGGATTGAATTAAATTTTTGGCAGGGGTAAACCAATATGCTGGGAAGGTGGTGGAGGTTAAGTGGAGTTCAGTAGGGTGAGACTCCATTTTTTTTTCTTTAACTTGTAACATTAGTGTACTTCTTTTTTTTTTTGTTCATTTGATTTTGTTTCATTTCATGAAGAATCTAACTCTTCTTAAAGACTATTAATTCACTTTGTGCTTGAACTTTTGATTTTTGTTTTAAAAACAAGTCTGCAGCAAAGTCACCAATTTTAGTAAAATGTTAATTAAACAAACAAATATACAAATATCTTATTTGTATATTTCTTCTCTTAAATGATGTGCTCTGGGAATGTTCATCTTTTAATCTCTAGGTGGCAGTGTTGATACAAGACCTAAAATAACTAACAAGCAAATACACTGTACACATCAGGTTTGTGTTGTGAGTACTTATTAATAAATTTTATCATAAAGTCATGTTTTCTGAAACAACTTAGTCCTTCATTCTAAAGTCTTGCCCTGTGGAGGACATCAATTTTGTGCTATATCATGTAAATTGTGATTACATTTGTTGTTTCCTGTAACAGATTTGGGCAACTTTATGACAAGTAGCCACTATCCAAATATAATACACATGTTCACTTCAACACACTTAATAGTACATAATGTATACAAAGTGGGTTAAATCTTTATTTGGAAATCAAATGAGTATGATTTGTTTTAATAACCCAATGTAAGATAATTTTAAATGCTGTTGAAAACATCTGAAAAGTGGTTTGAACTATGTCATAAAATTCTGAATTTACGTAAGTTTTTTATTCAAATTTGTGTGCTGACCTTTGTACAAATTCGATGTTATTCAAATTAAATAAAAAATATTATTTTTTAAAACAAGACAGAATTACATGATTCATAACATTATTTTGTATTTCCATTAGCCTGCAGTTCGGTGTTAATGTTGTGATATTGCTTTACACAACACATTGCATGTGGTCATACCATTTTACATGGATTACCCTTGTAAACTTGTGCAAGTTAGTGCACCTGGAATTTTATTAGAGGATAAATTGTAGGTTTGTTGCATGTACCTAGTGCTATGCTTTATGTTTACTGCTGTAGACCATACACAATAAACAGTTTTAAAACAGCGTTGTTACGGAACGGTGGTGTTGTATGGTTTGCTTTTAGTGGATTACAGATATGCAGAGAAATATGAGAGGATTTATGCCACATTTTAGGCTGTCTGCTTTGCATTTCAAATGTTTCATTATAGCCGTAGTAGACACTGTATCCATTATAACATTGCGTGGAAGAGAAATCTCTGTCGGCTAAATTCAAGGAGTATTAATATCATTTCTTCAACGTCTTTCACTTTACTTCTGGCTCAAGTCAATGCTGGGCTTGTATGGAACTCATTATAGTGAGGGAGGGCTTGCTTTCTCAGTGCCTTGCCATTTTGTTCCATCTGTTTAGAAGTCACCTGAACATGATCTGAAGCCAGCCAGTCAAGTGACCTGGAATCAATACAGTCTGCCCAGTGGAGGCAAATAAATCAGCCTGCTTCATTTAACCCATGAGAGTTCTGCCGCATAGCTACAGCACCACGGCTTGTAATAAGAAAGGCATGTTTGATGACAAACTGATTATTCCAAATTCTTGTTTCTCATTCAGCTTCAGTAACTTCAGACTTGTATCCAGGAGGCATACCGCTATATATACTCTTGTACATGGTGGACTGTCATGAGCACGCGTTATGGAGTCACGTCAGTAGCTCTCTTTGAACAAGAACTAGTCTGAATCTTTGCATAAATTGGTATATTTATCACATGTTCTTTCTAATGCTTTGCATTAGAAAGGAAGTAATACTTTTTAAGCTGAACATTTTTGCAACTGTGTTCGCCCTTCGCCAAATGAAGTCGCAATCAGAAAATTTTAATTTTTTATCTGTTTTCTGTTTTAATAATGCTGGAATTTCACCAAATATTTTGGAGTAAGAAATATATTTTACAGAATTGTGAAAAAAATTAAACAAAATCGCAAACACCTCCAAGAATATCTGTGGTAAACAAAAATCTCATTAAAATAGTATTAAAGTTATGATAATAAAATGTATTACAACTATTATGAAAACTACATAAAAATGTGTATTTTGATCTGTTGTTGGAAAACCATTACATCTGACGGCATTGCTGGAATACATTAAAACATCTCAACTGCAATTTGTAGTTCACTATTAAAAATCACAGACAAATATTTTAGACGTTCATGTTTTGCAGTTTTGTTTCTCTGAACAAAATTGCATCTTTGAATTATTTTTAAAACATGTATTCTCTCAAGGTATTGTAGTGCATTAATTTATTTGCATGCAACTGGTTTACATTAGACAGGAAGAATTAATTATTCTTAATTAATAAATTTAATACTTAAATCTAGAGTCATGTCTAATCCTTTTCAATTTCTTTTCTGTTTTTATATTGATTTTTATATTTATATTTTTATATTTACATATTTTTTATGATAATGAAAATTTACAATTAATTTTTGAGTAAGACAAATTTTACTAAATTATTTTTTTTTTTAAAAACCTGCTTGTATAATTATCACAGAATCACTGAATGGTTTCACTAAAAGAAGGTGCAACTCAAAATAGGTAAATGCATAATGACTATTTTATTTAATGTGGTATATGAAATAAATAACTTGAGGTTATTATCAATATAAGTGAATTTAGAATACTACTTTAAGACATCTGAAATCAATTTTGTTGTTGTGCAGTTCTAGGAGTTCTGTTTCTACTCTTACAAGTTATCCATAGTGATAAGATATCGAATCAAATCATATTTTATGCTGTTTCTTGTGCAAGAAAAAAAGCTGTGCTTTATTAGCTAAGCCACATTTATACAACAGGTCATTTTTGCCTCTATTTAATGTAATCACTCTTGGGTGAAACACACTGACAAAGTTACCTGCTTTGAGATATTCCATTCCTTAAATATGATTTAATTTCAAATAATAATTGTTAAATAAGTAACTATAAATATTAATTTATCATTTTGCAATTCAGACATAACTTTGATTACGTCATTACTAATATTCTGAAATTATTATTATTTGTTTCGACTTTAATGCTACTTCTTTAGATGTAGGTTTAAAAATGTACTGGACTCATAAAAACTCCAGAGCGACAAAACGCTGCTTCAGAAATATATGCTGTATCCCAACGTAGCCATGAATTATTGAATGAATTATAATGTATTCACCTTTTTAAACTTTACCGTGTTTCATCATGCTTTATTTATTGCAGCTATCCAGCAGAGAAAGATCTATCTATCTATCTATCTATCTATCTATCTATCTATCTATCTATCTATCTATCTATCTATCTATCTATCTATCTATCTATCTATCTATCTATCTATCTATCTATCTATCTATCTATCTATCTATCTATCTATCTATCTATCTATCTATCTATCTATCTATCTATCTATCTATCTATCTATCTATCTATCTATCTATAAGTTTCGCTGCCGAAATTAAGAAAATATTCTCGAGTAACCACAATAAACAAGAGGTAAAACGATGTTCTTAAATAAAACAATGAAGATGTGAAGGGAAAACGGAAAGATAATTTGTAAACTTACTTCAGTTTTTCCCGACTTGTCACCTGTTACAATCAGCGCTGGCTGTTGAAATGAGCTGTAGGAATTTAGTGACTATCACTGAGACCAGAACTTTGTTTAAAGAAAGAATAACCTATAATTTAAATCCGAGCAGTGTGGGACTGAGAATAAGTTGCCCCGTCTTTTACACAACGTCCCTCAACACTTCATTATCGCAAGGTGAGGCTCTGAGAATTGTCCGTCTGTAGATGATTGACAGCAGGGTGAACTGAAGTGGAAGTGAAGGGGATAAACATTTTCACTTAACATTGTCCAAACTAACAGTATGAATAATTAAAGTAAGTTAAAACCACTAATGTATATGCAGCTATTCTTTCTCTTTGATGTGAAAGGGAATTGAGTAATGTAGAGGTAAACATGTATGCTTTGAGCCTGTGTTGCTCGGTGCTCCCCTCTGTCTGCTCTTTCATGGTTTAGCCCAAACTTGGTCCAGATTTGAGTTCGTTTTTGCTCTGCTATCTGGGAGCGCTCAATTGCAGGAGAAGGACCATCAGTCCCCTCTCTGTGTTTGCTGTCAATGGCTTTCTGGACTTATTTTATTTGAATGTCTGGGCTTTTTCAACACCAATAATGGATATTCTATGGATATTATGGAGCATACCGGCCGTGATAGCTGTTGAAGGTAAGCTCCTGCTCGCATCCCGACCGCTGGACGCGCATCCTTCTACCGGCTTGAGTTTGAGACAAAGCGCGTGCATAAATGCACGTTTATTAATTTTAATAGATACTTGCAGTTCTCGTCGTTTTAAAAAAATCCGGTCGATGTTTCTTATAGTACCGAAATGTTGCCTACAGACTCCGCTCAGGGACGGTTGGGTGGTAATGGGTCCCAATTACACATGCTCTCGCAGCACACGGTAGCCAATAACCTTTAATAACCTTAATAGTCTTATAAAACTACCGGCTTTGTGTGATACATTTACCTACATTAGGTAAAAAAAAACGTCAAATTTGGCAAGCGCGTCTCTTTCCGTGTGTCGCTCCCACTTGTCAGTTGGGAATAAACAACCAAAGACCTGTTTTTATATCTTTTATGTTATTCTTTATGTGTTCTATTATACATATATATACAAAATGAACATCGCCTAGTTTGACCTGTAAAAGCTTGTTTTTCTCTTCAGATCATTGTGCAGTCAGTTGCACAGGGAGCTTAGCAAAGCAGGAAAGGGCATCAGTCAGCGTGGCTCAGCGCACAATGAAACAGGTTGAATGGTAAAAACAGAGCTTTCATAAGCTCTCAGGTGTTTACAGGAATCTATTCATTGTGTTTGAAAGTAACTCAATAGGGCTTTCTACATGTAGGTCTTTTTCTATTAGGGAATGTGACACTATCATGCACATATTCAGAGGTTTCTTAAAAATACTTTAAAAGGTTTAAACAAACAAAAAACATGCAGTGTCTTTTTTATTATTTGTTTTGCAGGTATATCTGTAGAATGTAAAAAGGCCTAATTAAATTAGCATATCTGCAGGTTTTGAGTATCTGGCATGAGTTAGCACACTGACAGTTCAGGACGGGCCATGAACAGTGGAAAGTGTCAGCCCAGTAATTTTTTTTCAGTCTATATTGAGGATGTGTTCAGAAAACCAATGTGTCCTCCTTCCTCTGGTCAATTTAACGAAACCTCATAATTACAGGTGGAGCACAGAAACTATTTCAGACCAAACCCAATGTAACTGCAGGATAATGTACTAAAAAAAGAATAAAAAACAATAGGAAGCTTCTTGTTCATCTTAAACTATGTGCCGTATGTGTATACAGATTTGTTCTTCAGGTTAAAAACCTGGCAGACTTCGTATACTATTACGACTGACAGACTGACAAACCATGTATATTGCACAGGCCAGAACTTACTGCTCTAGCTCATGTTTTTGGTTCGGTTAAACATCATGCTCAGTGGCACCCATTGCAGTGTACACACAGACAGGTTTGGATGATACCTTTAATAAATTTGTAAATGTTGAATAAGAGGCCCAGTGCAAGACTGACATAATTTTTAGCTGAACAAAAATAGGAAAAATATTTTACAACAAATTATTTGTTAATAAAATAATTATTCCATTATTATATTTTTTGGTCATTTTCCACTGCCCTAATACAACTGCTGTAAATTATTTAGATTAAATTTGTATATTAATTATTTTCCATATAGAGATAAATATTATTTAGGCTGAATATAAACTTATCATATTAAGTGAAAACTGCATTGGGTTAAGAAAAAATTTAGACACGGGATACTATGTAACATTATCCTTTATATACGTGGTCTATCACAACAGTATGTTTGTATTTAATTTGTGATATTATTTTTGCTTGATATTTGTTGAAATAACAGTTTATTCTTCTGACCTGAATTTGTTTTTCTGGTCTCTTCAAGTTCAAGGGAAGCACAGGATATGAAAGCTTCCAAAAATAACAACAATTTCGCACTATTCAGTGTTCCACTTCCACTTTTTTTGTCTCTCTTTCAGACACAATCAGAGCCACTGTTGTAGTTTTTTTCTTATTTTTTCAGCTAAGGCTGCAATCAAACATCATCTCAGAATCCTTAAACAGATTTTCCTGTATTGTAATACAATTCATTATGGTTTCACGGCAATGCTTCACGAATCAAATGCAGCATGCCAATTTCAAGGACTTTTTGATCACACGGTGTAGCACCACTTTATGATTCGAAACCTAAGCCCTTTGCCGACTGAATGCCGTCCCACATCTCAGTTCTACCCTGTGACTCACCCTGCTTGACTATCCAATGAAATCGCAAGTTGGGCTTACGTAGAAAAAATTAAGAGTTGAAAAAGAGGTCACTGTAGCTCTAATCTAAAAAAAAAAAAAATGTCTATCCCAGCATGCAACGCTGACAGAGCCCTCCAGTGGACTTTTTTTGATACGTTTCATGAAGAGACGACATTTCGTCCTCTATTAATCTTAGCAGTTGAAAGCATCTTTACATAGTCCTTTCATTAAGCGCTGATCATAAAATAATTTTGTTCCAGCATCAAATTTAATTTTTAATTGCCAGAAACAAAATTTTAGTCCCAGGAAAGTATGGAAAAAATAATTCACAACAAAAATTAAATTGAGTACGCAGAAAATCTCAATACATGTGCTTATAATGCTTCTTATTTCCAGACAAGCAAATATAAAAGAGCTGCATTGTTGTACAGATAATCAATGAATCAAGCAAGGACCATGCTAGGGGGGCTAAGAGGATTAAAACTATGTCTGAACTTAACAAAATCCCAGCTGTGCCCCAAGTGTCCATTTTACAAATAGCACGTTAAATCTGAAAACCATGTAATAACGACAATATTACAAGGTGGCGCTGAGGGATCACTGTTTGCATTTAGACTACCCTATTTCTTTTTTCTTCAACATCTCATTTCTACTCAAACTACTGCTGAATAGTACGTCCCTCCATTCAAACCTGTACGTTAAGTAAAATTATCCGTTGCATTCAGCCATTATACAAAAGCATTTACACGCAACGCGAAACGCAAAACAACCTTAAACCGTTGATTAGTGTTAATGTAAGCTGATGCCATGTCCTATTGGTTTAGTTAACAGCAAGGGATGGGCTCTTTTCGGGAATTAATTGACGCAGTACTGCCTGGGAAATTAGTCTGACTCTGTCAAACATGTCTATGAAAACACACCGTGGATTTATTCCCTTTATTAGCTCACCCATTCATTGTCATCAGTGTTAAGTTGACAGCCCCACTAACAACGGTGACACCAATCTAATTCTGTTGAGTGGAAATTTTCAGATTCATTCTCAGCCATAAAATTGTTGTAGCCTATATTGTTAGGAGGAGAGGAGTTTTACTAGATGGATAATTTGGCTTTTCTGCTGTTGCATCTCTTCTTCTCCCTTCTTTTGAGTTTGTACTGTCCAAATGTTTTTCTGGGAGGTTTAGTGTTGCTATGATGCAACACCACCCTCAACTAGACTTGTATGCATGTCATTGTTGATGTGAGGGGAATGATAGATCACTTTGAAACAGCGTTTTTTCCTGTCGTTCTTTGAAGGAAACATAATGGGAGCGAAACCACAGCAGAGGATGGTGAAGTGGGGTAGAATGAGATCACAGCATGGAGTCTTTAAAAAATGTCTCACAGATTTGATTGCATTTCAGTATGCACTGCATTCCTTTAGCTCTGCATTCAGGACTGGACACCACACAGCTGAACATTGGCAAACATGTGCTAATTTGACATTTTATTAAAAAATAGCTTTAATATCACATATGATGTTCATTTTTTGATTATTTTTACTTTCAGCTCTATGTCATCATTTGACAACAAAACAAACTGTCATTGTTATGGGTTTTTGCATTTTCCAAGTTTGGCAAATATGTTTTTAATGTAAGTCCAGTAAATGCCTCTGAGAATAATTATTACTAAAGAGAATTTTAAAGAGTATAATGAATACAGGTTTATGTTTGAGAAAGCAAATAAGAGGTATGCTTGTGAAATAGTTTGTGGAAGGTAAAATGATCGAGTCCTGCGTTTTCTCAGTTCACCCAGTGAGCAGATGCATGGAGCTGGCCTGCACGCCAACCGCCACAGTAGGCTTTCACAAAGAATCTGTCTCTATTCAAGCCCTAATCCATGCTGCCGAGGGCCCAGGCATTGTCACTTTGCATGCAAAATTTCAATTAGTACTGGTACCAGTTGTTTCACTTGACGGGGGTGTCGCATTTCTGAGACATCTATGGCTACCTCTAGGGTGAGATTAAAGCAGTATCATTGATTTACTTAAGAACATTTTTCCTCCCTGTATTGCATAAGGTTATATATGCTGTGACTGAACAGCTTAGCTTTATTGTGGCCACTGTATATATAATATATATATATAGATATTGATTTGCAGTACTTGTGAAAAATAACTGATGCATATTTAGATGTTATTATGTAAAAATTAGATGGAGAACAACTGAAAGCCAGTGAGTTGTGTCGGTCAGAAGTGTTAAAACTTTCACAAAGGGAATTTTTGTTTGATCGGTTTCTGGTCCCTGCTGGCTTGAGCACATTGCTCCTGGCATCAGCCTTTTCAAACATTTTAACTAAAGTTTCTTTCCAACTTGTGATGGATAGCTTGACACTGTTTCCATGCCTTCAGCTGTTTGGATCAGATTGCTTTGGGTTGACTTTTGTGAGCCAACTCTCCTTTTAGTCCCATGGCTAACAGACTTTTGCAGGGAGGTTTCTAAGCTAAAATGCCTTTCAAGTTTGTGAAATGTATGTGATGAACAGTGTTGAAGTGTTGAAAAGACTTCATCGATTTTTGAAGTGTTTCCATGTCCAAAAATGTGGCAAGTTGATCTCTTAGGTCTTTTTAATTTTATCTGCTATTTATCTTTGCCAGTAAGATTGTTTTAAACAGAAAAAAATAATAAAATGGGTGAAGGAAATTTTCTGAGCCATTGTCAAACTGAGCTGAAATAAGAGGTAATATAAGAAGTTGCCATACTGCCTTAAAGCACTGTAAACAGCACAGCATTGCTTTTGATTCCATGTTATCTTTCAATCATGCTCAGTACATCATAGTTTTTATAATTTTTTTTAACATAAAGTAGGCACTATAAAAATCCTCCATGTTACTTCAAAGGTTTTTTCATTTTTGTGGTTTAGTTTGGCTTGGAGAACTTTTGGCCTGTAATTATTTTCTTGTCTTCTTAAAAGAGGAACAGGTGTCACTTTAGTCTCAGGCTTGACTAGTTTCCAAAGAGCAGATGGCCAAATATGGCTCCTTAATGATGCTATCTTGAATAGAAATATTATCAACAGGTGTTTGAAATCCTCCAATATGCTGCAGCATGCTGCCAGAGCCTTGCTGGAAAGTGAAATTGATTTATTTAAATATAGATATGGCATGCATTTATGTCCATTTGTGTTTCTAAAATAATAACTGAAATTAATTTTGCAGCAGTGATATTAATTTCCCAAAGCTGCTGGGTTTTAATCTGTTGATAATTCTATATGAAAAAGACCTTTTGAAAACCTTTAAACCTGTGTAATGAAAGTTTTTCCAGATGTCACTTTATAACTTGATACTTAGGGGTTTACTGCAGATAGATGGGGGTTGATCGGGATTGTCATACTGATGGAGTAATCATTTGTCTCTTGATTGGCTCTAACTGGTCATCAGTGAGTCCAATGCTGTCTTAATTGTGCATTATTTTGTATTAAGGCAGGATATTTCCACTTTATGCTCTTTAAACACATCCAAAAAGCACTTCGATTCAAGCTTAGCAGTAGCTTAAAAATTAAATGCATTTCTAATTAATGCATCCTATTTTATGTTTTTGGTGTTGAAAATTCTTTATGTGCAAATTTATTATTCTGTAACTATGTTTTTTTTAATCTCTCAAGAATGAGCCCAAAAAATGTGTGATACTTGGTGTTTCTGAAACTTAAATAGCAAAAAACAAACATAATTTTAGCAATTAAGAAAAATCTAATTTCCCAGAGAAGTTACTACACATGAAAAAATTAACTGTTTGTAAAATGTAAACTGAAGAACTGTAAATATGTAACATTGCACAGAAATTTACAATCAAACCAAACATTTGCTAAGCAATTGTTGAACTCACTAAAAGTTATGATCACAAAAAGTCATCATTAATTTGTATAGTTATTTCAAAAATAGCAATTACATAATAGCTACTGTAATCTAGTCAAGAGCATGCTTATTGTTACAGAAATATGAATGAATTATAATGTTTTTAATAAAATTTACACAACACTATACAAGATGGGTAATAAAGATCGCATAAAAAATAGGAGTGCAGTTTTCTGGCAGATCACCAAACTTTAAGAAATCTGACCAGCTGATTCAGATTTTGGCGAGTAAGGACTTTTTTTGCCTGAGATGTTGCTATAAATACAATGCCAAAGTTGCCAAGTTGGCAACAGTAGGGACTGTTGTTAACTGCTCACGTGCAGACATGACCTGGTGCGTATTTCAAACCTTTGCAGAGGCAGATAAGATCAGTGGAGAAGATGGGTTTTACATATTAGTATCAACCCATAACCCAAAATTTAGAAGCACATCCCTAGATAAAAACTCACACTTGAAGTACTGTATAAGACCAAAGAAGGGAAATTATAATCCAATTCTCTTGTTTTGATTTAATCAAGAACTTTTCATTTTGTAAATTGTTTATCTTTCTCTAATTGTCATATGACTGAGTTATGGCCTCTTGATCTTTAATAAGAGACCATGAAAGTTTTTGAATGTCTCTTTTCAACACACATTGTTCATTCAGCCTTCTTAGCAAGTCTCAGCTTTGCTGTATATTTTTAAGCTGTGATTTCGTTTTGCGTTTCTATAGTTTCAAGTTACTAAAATGACTGTAGTGAAATACTCATTTTTAATTAAATGGCAACATAAATAAAATATCTTTAATCTGAGTAATATAACTGTCATATAAATAAAATGAAGCTTGAGCTGTCTTCTTGCTAACTAAAAGTGATGACTTTTGAATAGTTTAGTAAGAAACTTCCTTTTACCTCTCTGTAACCTTTCCAATGTCTCGCACAGAAATCTAGATCAAGGATGTGCCTATATCCTGTTATCTTAATTAGCACATGTTAATTGGCATTGCACAGTCTCTGGGTAAGTCATATTTATTAGGGAGGGCTTGATTCATCCTAACCCATTGGGAGTCAGAGTTATTAGGGGACAGTGAAATATATTTTCAGACACACAAAATGTGTAACGCTTCAGTGTCAAAATGGCCTTGCAAGATCTAGGACTAATTGGAAAAAATTAATTTATTACACAATGTGCAAGCACATTGTGTAATAAATGGGATTGAAGTCTTACCTATTATTAGGAAAACTTGTGTCCTTGATGCTTTCTATTTTTGCGTTGTATTTTGTGAGGTACTAAAGTTCGCTTTAATAACTTTCAAAACTATTATTCATGTCACTTCCTATGTCTGAGTGAGCCATACACATTTAACAATGTAGCACTTCTAATTTTCAACTCACCAAAGCAGGCTTCTTGGGGCTAGGATGTGGGGAGAAAGAGAGACAGGAGGAAGAGGAGGAGTGAGAGCATAGCCTGAGAGAGGTCAGACCTTGTTTCAGAGATCCTCATCCACATACACCCCAGGTACTGTGACACAGCCTTTATGAGCGCGCCTGGTGAACACAAACCCACTGGATTAGTGTCTGTCGCTCAATGTGCCTGGGAGCAGAGCCCATCGTCAGAGACAAAGCGAGGCTGATTGCGTTGTCATCTGCATCACAAAGGGAAGCCTTTTTTACCTGAACCACCGCCTGTGTGCCGAGCTGCAGAACGCATCTATCAGCGACTCTGGACGCACGTGACATCTGTCTTTTGTTTTTTGTCCATCTTTGTCCCCTCTCTTCTATTCTTTCTCCACAGCCCAAACCTTCTGTCCACCAGCAGGCCCCCCTCCCCCACTGCTGTAAATTAGCGTGCACCAGCACTGCTCCTTTCTGATTTTGCTGGTGGTTATACATTTAACACCGTGTGCATCATCCTGCCTCACAACACAAAGCCAGTAAAACATTTTTTTTAATCTTTTCCTTTTCCCCTCTGGCCCTGGCTTGCTGGCTGTATCTCAGGTCTGCCAGACAGTATGATAAAAACAAAAACTCACTCTTTCACTGTCTGACCCTAACAGGTCTATAAGCCTCACTCGGATAGAGACACCGCAGCTGAGGTGCTGCCAGCGGCTAGATGTCTTTTATCTGATTAGTGTACTTGGCAGGCAGGCCCTGCTTTTCTAAAAGTGATGACTGTGGTCCTGTGTTCATGACCTGACTGGTTCCAGCAGCCATAACAGGCACAGATAAGGCCTATGTCTTTGGATTATCTTCTAATGCTTGTAAACATATACGTTTGCCGTATCCTAATGGGCTTTCCTGAATGTGATTACTGCTGTGGGGTGTAAAGATTACGTGTTTTTTCAGAAATTCAGGCCTTTAAAAGGAATATTGAATAAACTGAAAATGGTATGACATTTAAATTTCAGATGGAGGCATAGCAACAGAGATGACTTTTTGTGTCCTCAAGTGTGATAGTTTTTATTCACTTTAGTAATTGCATTAGCTCAGAGAATAGAAAATGAACACAAGGCAATTAATTATTTGGCCTTTGGCTGTGACTCGTCTGGTTTTGGAGAGGTGGAGTTCATCTTCCGTTTTCCCAAATTAATTTGGAAATTTTAATCCTATTAGCAAAACCTTGTCAACCCTAAAATACAAGGCACTGAAACTTGCTGCAATTCAGCAAAATGGTGAATACATTATACTGTCACTGCATTGAAAACGTCTGATTAAATTTATGGTTAATTAAGATGAAATTCCAACACAAAACTGATAAGAGTTCCAAAACAGGACTTGGTGTGGCCTTGAAGAAGATTGGATTTCATGGGGTTTTTCATTAACTTTGAATTTGTTATTTTTATGCTATGCTTTATTCAAATTTAACACAAAAATCACTCAGTACATAGTGTTATGTTATATTCAAACCCAAATACTGTGCAGAAAAAAAGGGTAATAGTTACAGCCTCTCATATTCATGCATTATGGCATTAATATTTTAATCTCAAACTGCATTGTAAACCCCAACAAGACAAATAAAAGTGAAACATAAAGACACAACATATGGACAACCATTTAGTTAGTCATGAATTAATTTAAAAAAGGCAAACCAGGCACAATCCAGAAATATTAATTTCAGCAGTTTTATTCATTCTTAGAGGAATATTGTAGTGATCAAAGGAAATATATTTCTTTATTGAGAAAGAAAATCTAAAGCATATGTTTAGTTATTAAATAATGTCTGGAGGCCTTGAAATTTTAAAATAATGTTATCAATTTTATTAAAAGCATAGCGTGATTGATGCATTTCATTTTTTATCTGCTTTGACTAAATATCTCTCCCATCAGTCAACTTTTGATAAAGACAACAAAATCAATAGCACAGACTCAGCGCAGATTAGATATCATGATTGTTTTTATGAAGCTCTATCAATTGACACTTCATTGAAGTTGTTTAATATTCAGCAAAGCTGATGATAAATGCTCTGTATGGGCAGAGAAAGCGATCTAAATTTACATAACCACTTGACTGGAAATGGATCTACTGGAGAAAGCAATCAGGGATATCCAACCACAGTCACACTTAAGAGCACCCCTTATTGTAATAACATCTTGTTCCCCTCTTATTTCAGTGAACTATTCATTGTTATTTTATTACAATTTTAGACCTCTTAAAACAGATTGAGCAGGAAATACTATCTCTGAAACGCATTCTGTTAAGCGGCCAGTGAAAGACCAATAAATGTCCTTTGGGGCCAATAAAACAATGTCCGGAATCACAAAGCAGCGTTGAGGTAATGTAGCTGACATAACAGGACTCAGGTATATAAGAAGACGGTGAAATGATGACCGTTTTCCATGCCTTCCCCTGGCAGGGGCCTTTGGAAAGGAATCACAATGGATCATTTGGGAGGGCAGCTGGTAAATCTATAGAGAATCTCAGGAGACCTGCTGTGTCTGTGAAATCAATACAGTGATCCAGCTGAGACCATTAAATGAAATGACTGCTCTATGATAAAGTTAAACATGCAGAATATTATTATCATAGGGCCAAAATAGGCTTTTGATCTGGAAACCATGCGATCATGTCTGAACATCAATAAAGTAAGATTGCCCTGTATGTGTCAAGTAATTTGCAATACATTATATACACAAGTTTGTTTTTGCTACATAAGACAATTAAGTGAAGTTTAAGTTTGCTTTAATCCGTTCTTAAGTGTAGTTCATAATATGATAGGAAACAAATTGAAAATGACTTAAATGTTTGGCGATATGTGACTGAATTACCCTGATAGTAGAGTGATATACAGCAGACTGACTAATCTCTGGCCATAAAGTCTTAAAATTGATGAATCCCCCAAACAAACGTAGCCATTGGTATATTATATGTCATATTAGAAAAAAGTTGCTTTATCCGTATTTCCTGCCAATTAAAGAGAAAATCAAAGAATAAATTATAGGAATCCTTCTTCCAAATGTTCCTTGGTCAAGCTAAATTGAGTAGTTTTAACACAAAGGGCCATTGTTTTGATTTATAGCTTCAGTTTGCCTCAATGAACAAAGTAAAGAGGCTTTGTCATATTACCATGTGACTGAACTTTTCTTCCTCTTGTAAGAGCCAGTAAAACAGAACAGTATGCAGAAAGTAATTTCCTTTGATATCTGCGCCTACCGTAATATGTCCCGTTTCTGAGAAACATGAAACTGAGACGATTCCTGTTTTGTGGCTTTTCTCTTCACAGACAAATTTTAGGCAGGGGCATGTCCTAATCTCTATTTCACAGATACCGACATGGTTAGTTTCTGCATCCTGACCTTTTTGTGTACCTCACAGACACACAATCGTTTGAACACTTCTGTGTACACCGTTTCAAATTCAGCACCTGCAGTGTTGGGCAGTCTGGCTTTTTAGGAATTATAGTATTAACTTGGAAGCTGGAAGCTGGATTAGTCACTTGGAGGTGTGAACACAGGCTTGGAGCAAAGATGGCATTTCAGCTAATATCATGTAGTCACACTTTGACTCCAGGATGTCCTTCCACAAACATTGATGATGCTGTTAGAAAATGAAGTAAATCATTTTCCACTTTCTCAGTGTGATAGGACAACAGAAGACAAAGACATAAAGTTGAAAAAGAAATCCTAATCTTAAAAAAAAAGAATCCATAAGAAAATGTCCCAATGGATACCCTATAGAATTTAGCTTCATACTGTCCTGAATTCTAACACATAAATTGCTTTGATCTAAGCCATTCATTTGTGGTGAATGTTTATGGCTTTTATGCTAAAAACACAGAGAAATTAATGTTTGCGATCTTTAAATCATACAAACATGTTTATAAATAATTTAATTGACATTTGATTTAAGGACAACTTACACCAAAGTGGTAAAATGTAGCAAACTGGACTAATAACACAATATTAATTTCTCTGCACTTCAACCATCTTAAGGATAAATCACAATGCGTTTGCTTAAACCAACCCTTCAGGAACTTATTGCTCCTCCTAAAGATCAAGAAAAGGCAAAAATCTGTTTCTGCCCAAATCCTAGCATTCCTTTGCTGCACACAGGTAACAACTTATGGCAGTAAGCAAATACTGGTTTGACAGCGCAAAAGATTAAGCTGCTCCATGAAACACTGTGCAAATACAAAGAGCAAACACACAGACTTAGAAAAAAAAGACTTATGCTGCTTTACATACAAAAGAAGCTCCTATCAGTGAAGGGAATGAAAAGGGGAATTTAGAGTTTGTGTAATGATTATCACATAATGCATGTAGAAGTTGAAAGTTTCCTATAATTAGGTTTAAAAACGCTGATCAGGTGAAATTATATTTAATTTTGGAAAATTTTCCTGAGGGATCAAATGACTTTAACCAACAGTCATAATTCTGTCCTTTTGGCCATCCAGTCATAATGCATTTAGTTAAACATTAAGGATCTTGATCAATTGCTACTCTTTAACAAATTGTCATTTATATGTGTGTGTAAACCAGATTGTAGATTTTCTGAAGTGTCTGCTTTAACAAAAGGAAGCACTGTTTTTCAAATCTTTGCGTTTCAATTGTAGCAAGGCATCAGCGCTAAAAAACCACAATGCCTAAACCTTCAGCTGACAAAAGAAGTTCGCTAAAGTCCTTACACACTCTTTACACACTTACATTCATGTTAGGTAGGCAGAGGGCACTTGTCAACAGTTAAATCACAAAGTCTCATTTCAAAACATCTCATTTGCAGCCATCTTCATCTCCTTTGTCCTGTTTTGGGCCTTTCAATGAAAAAAATCCTCTTTTCTCTGACCGGGCACCAGCTGTCATCCCAATGCTAATGTGAAACATTAACAGGAGGCTGGATAAAAACCCACTACTTTGTATAAATACATTACCTGTCACCTTGTCTCTGGATTTGGACTTCTCTGCTGCCAAAAGATTTAAGAGCCCTTTGCTAGGTTGTCAGAAGAGACATGATTGTGCCTGTGGCCATAAAGAAACATATGTGTGAGTTTTTTTAAAGCTTCAAGCAATTGGCACCAGATGTGTGCTGTGAATGGTGTTATTTTTTTCTCTCACATGAACGTGTGTCTGTCATTGTGTACAGCTGCGTGAAGGAAGAGTTAAGTCCCTTTCACGTGGAGTGACGAGGAGGTGAGAACCAGCAGGTCTAATTGAAGCGCTTAATGGGCTGTCTGAAACCATCATCCTACCCGACACTGCACATGGAGAAGCTCATCATCATTGAATTGCATCTGATTTAGCAGCAAACACAAAGACAGGCTGTTGGCCGAGACAGATAATTTTTAAATATGTAAACATCTCTTTGTGAATATTTACATACTTGAATCTCAAAGCAAATTTACAATGTTTATGGAGGCCAAAATTTAATGTCTGGACATTAAATTTTGGGATACCAAAGTATCATTTTGTGTCTGTTCAAGCATTTTATACATTAACAAACTGTCCAGTTTAACTGGTCCTGATATTTAAAATCAATCTCATAATAAAATACCATCTGATGTGATTATTGTTCCTGTTTATTAGAGGGATTACTTTTGTAATATAAATAGATAAAATCTCTTTTCATATGGTATGCTGAGATGTGTGGTGTGGAATGAGAAGTCAGCAAACAAAGCTGGTTTATTAAGTCTGGTGCAACACAGCAGATTTGAAAAATGGCAACTCTTTTAGCACCATCTACATCCAGCAATCCATCTACGTACTGGTTAAACCTCGCCTCATAGCTACGTTCGCCAATCCCCTCAGCCTTACAGAGTGGGAAAAAATAAACAAAGTTAACTTTCACATACACAATGTTAACACTTAACAATTATTTATCAGTAATAAAGGATCAGGAAAACATTTTATGAATGCAAATACACAATTTATAAAGCACGTTATTCTTTTAACTATTTTAAGCTTCAACCAATCAAACTCCAGCTCTTATCAGTCCACATTCTCTATAAGAGCTGGGTTTGAGGCAGGCCTCCTCTTCAGCAGGGTCACAAGACGGCTGCCACAAAGACACACCCACAAGGTAACAATCATTTCAACCACACACACACATCCACACACACAAAAGGTTAATTTACTCATTCTAGAATTAAAAAGAAGGTTAGAGTAGTACCCATTCCGTCTTAACATCATATTTATTTTGAATGGTGAATTTCCCCCAAAAATATAAATATTGAATTATCCTTACCTTGGAAAACACTTTTATTCCTTATCTATACCCATACTAAGTATGTCAATAAATAAAGATACTTTTGGTTGTTTTCCCAGTCTTACTTTGCTTCAAGCCAATCCTAACCACATCCCTCTAGTCTCAGGCAGCTTTGCCTGGCTCTGATCCCAGCAATAGCTTTCTTCCAGGGTCTATCTCTGTCCGTCCCCCTGCAGCCACAGGCCAGATCCCAGCTCGACTCTCGGTTCCAATGAAAAGCATGCTTGATGAGGAGAAGGTTTTATGCACTGCTCAAACACCAAAACATTTCAATCAAAGCTGACATAGCAGTGATGTGTACTGGTAGCATTTTGCAGCTTATAGGGAGTAAAGAATACCTTTCTTGTTCAAGGGAGGGTATCTCAGCAGAAGTGACTGAAAACAAACTTTCTACCTTTAGCTAAAATAGTTTTTCTTGCCACGTGACTATCAATGACTTGTTTCAGTTTAGGAATGCAAGTGTAGAAATGACTGAGGAGATATAAAACAGGTGGGTCTGTAATTTTGTTATATTAAACATAACTGACACAATAAAGTGTTCCTCTAGGATTTACTTTGAGAAAGGTAGAAGTTTGTGTCCAAGGTAAAGTGAGTTTAGTGGACAGACGGTCATTATATAAAGGCTTTACAGCTGGATTGCATATTTCCCAAAAGCTATAGTTTGTCTTGTGGTGGAGCTCTGCAAATGAGCCGTGCTTAAAAGATGGCTAGATAAATAAACAGAGGAGCTTAGATTCAAAATGTAAAATCCTTGTTTGCCTTTTTGTTTGATGGTAGAATTACATTATCTTGCACACACTATAACTGGTCTACTTCCAAAATGATACACTGGTTAAACATCCATTTTGTCGGACATGATGTTGTCATTTTTAGAGCACATAAACCTGTTGTTCTTTGAATAAATTGTGTTCTACATGATATTATATAGCTATCTTGTATTTCAATGGTGTTTGAATAGCAGTCAGTATTGCCTAACTTCACAACTGATTCTGTAGCATGACTTTTGCTTGCACTGTGTCAAACAAACAAAACCGTTTGAAAAACCTGCTTATCTTCTTGCCTGTGGTGGTGCTTGACCAAGAATCACTAAAGGAAACAAAAAAAAAAAACATCTCAAGAAGACATTGAACACAACTTCTGTCTTCACCAAATGTAAACAAAAATAGAGTGGTTAGTGGTTGTAAGATTTCGCTTTTGTTTTTTGCAAAAGCCCACGACTCATTTTTTACAGTAGAGCCAGACTTACGTTTGTTTTGGTTGTATTTAACCAGATTACCCTGGTCTCCTTCCTGCTTTTGGAGAGGTCTCTGGCCCACTTGACAATTTTATGTCCATTAAAACCGCAGAGTTCACATCAACCCAACCAAGACCTAGGTGTGTAGGCGGATCAGAGTTAGCTTTTTTGGTCAACTTCAGAGTTCAATTGCATACTCACACCCTTACACTGTTTCAGCAGTGAAAAGATAATTGCCATGACTTTCATGTAACTTGTTCATAGCTTAACAAGAGCCTTTTCTCCTAAAAAGTGCAGAAACGACAGAGAGGATACATGAGGAATTTTATATCAATTTTAAGTCAACCAGGCGCAGTTCAGTGTAGGGTTAACAAGAATGAGTGTTAAGAACTTTCAAATCAACAGCTAGGTCCACCTTGCGCCTTAACTGAGTGAGGTGTTTGAAATGCTACCTTCTTTTAGCTTGATCCTTAGTGTCAGTACATTCTTTATTGTAGCAGATTTCAGACAGCTCATTTTTGTGCCGCTGTGTCTTGCTTGGAGCAGGCATTTGGGGCAGTCTAGCTTCTGCACTTGAAAGCGCCTTTGACATGGTGTTTTGCCGACTTTGCTACCTCGTTGAATATTAGAAGTAGGGCTGTATAATATTAGAAAACGTTGAGATGATTTTGCATGAATATGTCATTTGTGATATATAATACCATTTATGTTCGCTGTGAGTGACCGTCCAATTTGAAGGACCCATGTCCTTCCTCTAACTATGCACGGTTCGAAGGCCATCAAGCAACACCAGCTTATATGTCTGAGATGTATTGAGTTTTTAACATATACATTGTAAAAACAACTCTCTGCTGTACCTTAAGTCAGTATTGTCCAACCTCAGCCCTCAAGGGATTCTATCTGGCATGTTTTAGTTCTCTCTGTGGTTCAACACCCATAAATTAAATAATGGCTCACTAGCAGGCCTCTGCAAAAGTTTGACATATTGAGAAGGTAGGTGGAACATTTGAATCAGCTGTCTTGGACCAGAGAGACACACTTAAAACTGGCAAGACACAGATCCTTGTGGACTGGAGATGGACACCCATGCTTTAAGTGGTATAAAGGCACATTTCGACTGCATGAGCTGGAAAGTGTTTGGGAACTTTAATTTCTCCAAACTTTTTATTTTATTCTGACTGTCAGTTGTGGGTGATTCAGCCGTGCCATCAAATTTGTTAACAAAAATCGTGGCCAGTGATCAGGGAGCACAGTTTACTGTCTACTGTAGCAACAAAGTTCAGAATGTGATGAATCAATGAATGTGATTTATAAAAACAAGGAAATTAGACCAATAAAGCAAAAATATCTGAAGGCAGAGATTCTTAACAGCTTTGGTGTAAAAAGTAAGTAAAGTCACTGAAAATAGTAAGTGACTTTAACAGATTTAAAAGGGAATGTGCCAATCCTGACTTCCAACACTGTGCAAGAGAAAAAGAAAAGGACTTCTAATTAAAAAGTCAAGTTTTTTTTCAATGAAATGATAATCAATGATTACAGAGTTTACAGTTTAAAAGCTAAAGTATAGACTCCCCAAAGTTCATGGAACAGTGTAACTCGAGCAAACTTAAAATAATTCAGCCGACACGGTCCTTGTTTTATTGCAATTGGTGTGTAAAGAAAGGATTGTAGGGCGGCAGCTAGAGCTTGTAATTATTTCACAGCAATGGAATTCTGAAACAACTATCCTCCACTGCAAAGACTGAAATACCGAGCCGAACTAGAAGGCTGTTAATATTAATTGAATAATTGAAAGCATGGTCAATATGGATTGAACGACATTGTTCATTTCCTCTGCTGCCATTTCTGCTATTGCTAAACTTCAGGCACACTGTCAACATCATCGTTCTCCACTTCTCCTTTTTTTCGCTGATTGGTCCAGCTGAACATGTTCTGGAGAAATCAAGCTCAATTGGAGACAGCCCAGACGGAACACTGAAGGGAGATCAGAATTGTGTAAGTCTACAGCCAGGCTAGTTTAGCTTCTGGTTTTATACTTCAGATACTATCAAAAAAAAAAGACAACCTATCCACCAGTTATTTTCTTTTCTGAGGAACATTTTTACACTTGTTTGCCTGATTTGGCTCTGGCTTTTGTTGTGGAAATGATAGTGGTAGAGGAATGGCATCAGAAAGCTGCACTGTTTCTGGAATATTTTACTGCAGCAAAACCACTCTCTGTCTCAGTACAGTCACCAGTGCTGGTAAATATGTTTAACCATTGACTGAATTACCTGCTTACTGTTGATAGATTCACTGTTCAGGACTACTGAGCAATGTGGTTAAAGCCACTCCTAAAATATTCTCACAACGAAGAGATCCATCAGTAAGGCATGAGTCATTGGTTCCTTTTTAGCTCCCTGGTCAGTGGACTCAAGCTGATTGCACATACTTGACACAGGTCTGGTTAGCTGAGGGACTTACTATAAACAATATTCACATATTTTTCTTGGACTACTGGGTCCCGAATTGACTGCAACAAATTACTTTTTTCTCAGCGGAGACTTATTTAATGTGCAGATTACTGAAGCAAGACTTGGCGAAGCCTATTCAGAGCAATATATTACACAGATGTGATGAAGTTTTGTTTGAGCACTAAAGGAAGGAAAATCATACCTAATCTCCTTATTAAGATTTCAGAAGTCAGCATGTAATTTCTGCCATTATGTGAGTGCTTATTAACAGAAGCCAGCATCAGGACATAGGTTAGTTGGGTTAGGATTTTGGTCTCTTTGAGAGACTGGAAGCAGATGTGGGTGCACACACATTATCGTCATCAACATATCATCTGCTTCGATCTCCAATTATTTTAAAGACGCACATAGCACATTTACATGCATGACACAGCTGACCAAGATTAAGTAGATTAAGTATTCAGTGGGTTTCCGTGAAGAATATATATGAGGGCTAAGCATCAGATGTGCTGTGGTGAGCACTTAGTGGGGGGTGGGGTATAGTTTTGAGACCTTAAGGAGTATGTGGGCCGTAAAATTATGAACTACATCTGCCAGTATTTTGTTTAGTTAGATAGCTAGATAAATAGACAGGTACTTGGCAGAGACTACACATTGATAAATAGCTGTGTATGGAAAGCTTTTTTTCCTAGTACATTAAGCAACATGTCTGCTCACATTAACAGAAGGTCTGGCCTTGTTTCCAGGAGCAGAACTCTCATGTCAGCTACAAGTAGATTTTCGTGGATGTTTTCTGATTAACTCAGTTTTTTTCCAGCATAGATATGCACACTTAGGATGAAACTTTCAGGCAGATATTTTGACCTGTCTACTGCTTTGTAAGCTAAAACTCCAATGTGGAAAATGCATTTTGATTTTCATTGTCCTATAAATTTAATTCTTATCATTACCAAGCCATTGAGTCTGCTAATTTATATAAACCAAAGAATGCAATATGCATAAATATTCATCTGAACATTTTCTTAAATTTGGAAATATGAACATTGTCTAACTGTGATGTCATTCATTAATTCTTCCAACTGTCTTCAACACTAAAGCCTGGAAAAGAAATCAAGCATTACAACAGGCTTTTTGCACAGACCATTGCTTGCATTAAAACTAAGTTGTTTTCCTCCTACTGCAGGTACACCTCTTTCTGCTTCAGCAGCTGAGTGGCAGAGAAGTGAGCAGCTGCACCAGCGAATAAGCTGTTTGCACATGAACAGTGTTGTTATACTGGTTTGATACTCAGATGAGCGCTGTTCACTTAGTGAGAGTGTAAATAGAAAAGACATGCTGTCATTTCCGAATTTCTCCTTGAGTGATCATTTTAAATGTAAATCCTGCAGTAATCACATGACCGCATAAGCATAGGGTATTTGGGTGAAGAGGCTGTATGGTAACTCTGAGAATCAGTTCTCATTTAGATTAACATATTTAAATGTGTAATGTATAGATATGTTTTGTACTTTGCACCTTGCTTTATTTATTAAGCTCTGCATCAGAGCTTAATAATCCGGCGCTGAATAATTGTCATTTATAAAAATCATTTATTCCTCAGTGGGGAAATTTCAGAAATTTTAATTCAAGTTGTTGTTTCTTATTTACTTCTTGGGCTATCTGTTTTAGTCATGGTATAAACTGTGATGCATCTTACTCTCTTAGGTTTGAATGTTTCCCATAACTGTAAACTTCCAGTTTTTTTCTAATTCTGTAGCTTAACACTTATAAAATAAAGAGACAGTTTGATGCATTCTCTAAATCTGTTTTTTATCTTAAAACTCGCCCACAACTTCTGCAAATTTGTTTAAAAATTGCTCACTGCATCCTCTTTTTGTGTTACCACTGTGTAACCGCTTTGGCTGTATGCTTAGTTTCAGCATGTTTGTGCAGGACTCGTTTCACTGTGGATAAGTCAGGATCTTCACAAGACTTTGTGAAGATCCTGACTTCACAAAGTCAGGATCTTTGTGAAGTCAGGATAAATAATAAATAAACAAACTCTATTTATTTATTAATAAATAATCTCTATTCTGTCTTTGATTATTGAAGGATATAGCAAATAGAAATAACCCTGGTAATTCAAACTAACCTAAAGCAATAGACATTTGGTCTGACTTGTGTTCAGACAGTGAGAAAAAAATATTTACTCCTCACTTGTTTTTAAGACACAGCTACAGTCTTTAGTTCTTTTCAAATAATTTATTGCTTTGACAAACAATGCAAAGGGTGAACACAATTACTGTTTCAGACTTTCAAAGTTCATAGATTTTATGGAACTAATATATTTTGAAATTTTCCCCATAATAATATGTAATAGAACCATAAGACAACCTCTGTAATTGATGTGTTTTAATTAAAAAATAGGTTTGACTGGTATTACTTTAATGGTACACATTTATCATTTTACATTTATCATTTTGATTATTGAGAGAATGAAAATACATATTATCGGTTGAGATTTAAACTCTGGATAAAATTCTAGTTTGTAAATAGCTCTACTTGCTTATAATAAATAGCTTCATTTGCTTACAATAAAAATCATTATGCTGTTTTGTAAAAGTTGGTGCCACTGTGTTAAAACTGTATTTTTGGGGGTTAAATCTGTTTTTGAGTGCTGCAGTACAACAATGCTAAAAATAACCTCAGCAGTCCATCCAAGAAACGCTGCAGGGAAACAGACTTGTCTTGTCTTTTTTCTCTCTTTCATCATTAAAACACAAAGGCAGCTGTTGGATCATGAAGGTATCTTATGTTGTTGCATGGTGACATTAAACATCTTTTATGAACAATTGTTAATATAGAAGTAAATAGAATGTAAAGTATATCTTGGAAAGGTACACTTCCCCTGCGTAGCAGGAAATAGTTTGGTCAGTGGAGAAATATACAATGATTTCTAATAAAAATAGGTGATGTTATGTACTTGGCATTCCTACTCTTCTCAAGATATATGATTACATGCAGTCATATCACAAAAGGTTTCTAAAATCCCAGATCTACAGCTGTATTTTACTCATCTAGTCTAATATTGACCTAATTTAAAGTGAATGTTAGTTGAGTATCTCGGTGTTTGTGAATGATCTCTTCCCCCTTTTTACATGCTGCTTAGTGTAATAGTCAGTATCCACAGAATGAAAGCATTTAACTCCAATCAATGAGATTTATTGCTCTGTACGAGGCAAAGGTGTCTTTGCTCACTTGAAAGTGCTCTTTTGGCTTTCTTCCAGCTGAGATGGAACCAACAGTATGATGAATTGCTTTTATCCTGACTCCTTACTGTAAGATTCACACTTTTCTGTAAGTTTGAACAGGCTGCAGCATCCTCTTGCATCAATTAACAGTGAGACTGATTTTACATATAAGCTATGATATCTTAAGGCAATTAAATAAAACTGTACAAATGTAAACCAAACAACTCTTATCTTTGAAATAATTTAGCAGCTTGGGCACTGCTTATATTTAATCTCTCAAGCCTCTTTTGTACACCTTTTTATACATACCTGTTAAATTCTATCGACAACAAAAATGGTTCCTGTAGCCATTAAGCACTGAGTGCTTCCCATTCTATTTTTACCTACAAATTAGCACACAAGCAAGTAGCATAAACTACAAGCATTGCCAAGCCTGAGAATTATATGTTCTTTCACAGATTTCTGGATTTGATCTTCTCAAGTGAAAAAGAGGGTAAAGGATCATGTGTTAATTTTCAAAGGGTTTCTTCTTTATGAACATTGTTTCTCACTTGGATAAATATGTTTCTGGATAGCATATATTGTATATTGCTTTATTGATCTGGAGCTATGCAATTTTTCAAGAATAAGACTGAAAAAAAAAAAACTTGAGTAAATTTTCTTTGTTCTTATTTTCTGTCACTTTTTGGTCTACTTTTTAGTTAAGCCTTTGTCCTTGCTATGGAAGATGTGCATAAAAATGCAAGGGCATCATGAGCTTAATGCAATACTGTGTACTTGTATAGCTGCCTTGTGTTGCTGGCAGACTGAAATACACATAGGCTGGATACAGTCCAAGCTTGCATAAGGGACTCCTGAATATGAGATTTCATTTTCTGATAAAAAAGCTTTCACTCACTCTGTTAAGGTATTTATTGTGCTCAAGAAAAAAAATAAGAAATTGAATCCAGCTACCTAAATCTTCATAAATGAACATACTATTTTCAATTTGGGAAGTCATTTTAATTTGTGTTCGTTGAGACTGTTTTAAACTATTGCTGAGAAACCAAAACCATCTTGCCTGGACTTGTCTGATTAGAATATGATGCTGGTCTTCCAAGAAGCTAAGCAAAACAATAGATTATGTCAGGAAAAGGAAATGAAATCTGTAAAATAATTAAATATATTAAAATATATTAAAGTTTCCCATTTATCTTGACCAAAATGTTTAGTCGGTCTGATGTTTCAGACATTTTAATCCAGTGAATTATACTATAAAGAGCTTAATCTTAGCATTAAATTGTTAATACCACAGAGAAAACCCTTTACTACCTGTAATTTTATAAACTTATTATTTTCACACATTACGTGCTGCAATTTATTGAAGATTAAGTGAGCAGTACTGCACTGCTGTATGCTTCTTTTGAAATGACAGGAAGTGATCGAGCTGAATTTGAATTATACTAGCGTTGCATGTGATGTTTTGTGTAAGTTCCTTCTATGTGGGGATTTGCTCCTCAGTTGAAGAATGTTGCATTGTCAGTGATAGAAATGCTCATTCAAAAAGAATCATTGGATTGCAAACAAAGATTAACAAGATGACCGTTATTTTTGCAAACCTGTGAGAGTTTATGATATCAAGCAAAAATAAAATTTTACATTGTGTAAGTAAAACAGTTATTAGCTGCCTTTAGCTTTTAGTGAAAGTGCAGATTGATTTTGAAAAGAGAACACAGTCTGGGTTTCTTTCTATAGACTACGCTTGTGAACTCATTTGCCTAATCTTGGGAACTAGAGTGGAAGCTGTGTATAATGAGGACCAAAGTTTGTCTGGGATGGCTGTGTGGGGCTGGGATAGTGGGAGAGAGACTCTGAAAGACATGAAGGTATTAATCACACAAAGGGCCAAAGGAGAAGTTTATGTGGATAGAAAACGCCTGTGGAATGGTCAAATATTTTTTGCCATTTTGACTGCTTTTGTGGACTCTCAAATAAAAGGATAGTGAAAGATTAAGACAAAAGAAAGAATCATTCAAGTTTTCTGGAAGTTTGTCTTGATTTTTTCTGAATGGCAGAAGTGCAGTGCCATATTCTTGTGTTGCGCAGAAGACACAAAACCTGCCTTTAAGGAATGAAAACTCAACGACTTTTTTGTAGTATTCAGATTAATTTGTTGAAATTCTTGTACAGTACTCAAATATAGTACATTATATTTTTTCTTAAAGAAGTAGTTAAGCAGAACTGCTTCTCATTGTAAACATGCCTCTTAGGAATGCAACATCCTTTTCAGTTTTTTATGTTTCAAGGAGTTATACAGGTGGGTTCCCCTTCCATACATTTGTAATTGTAATACATAAACTTTTCATTTTAGACATATCTCCCGGGTCACTGTATCTTTCACAAATATGTAAAAGACTTCCTTTCTTGTGTATTCAAATTTGCATCATACCATCTATGCCAAGACAACTGTCAGCCTAATTTTATAATGATATGGGTATTATCCGGTGTAATCTGGCAGTAAATTAATTACAACCCACAATCACTCAGTACTGAAAATTTTCTGCCTTTTTACTATCATAGCCCAAATATTAACAGCCATAATACAGGGAAAACCACAAAGGATTCACCATCAAATAATCTGCTTGGAAAACCTCCAGCCATGTAATCTTTGTAAGCAAAAAGCTTATCAAATATTCTGTTTTCAATTCGTTTGCATAAAGTCTGCCAACGGTGTGAATGCATTATTGTTTTGCGCTCTGTTGCCAAGGTCATTGTATTTTTCAAAGTGTCCCACAACTTTCTATGAATTAATGGTTCCTCATAAATAACAATTAATGGCAGGTAAATTTGACTTAGCGGAATCTCTAAAAGACTCCTAGAAACAGTACAGTTTTAGTTTTTGCAAGATATTGGATATTAAAGTTTAAGGGCTAAACTGTTAGAACAAATGGCTTTGGATACAGACAGTGTGCCCTTATAAAACATCTGAATCAAACTGTGAGAGCCAATCCATGCGTGTGAGACATATCCATCCTTTTGGTCTGGAATGTTTTTAATATGCAGATTGATACATTTGTAGTTGTTGGTGGCTTAAGATAGAAGCAGTACTGAATAATGAAATAAAACACTCATTTATGCCTTTTAACTCAGCTTGAGAATAATGTAAGAATTGTCTGATGAAAATCCTTTAACTGAGTCAGTCAAATAATCCAAAGACTAAAGTGAATATACACCTGTTATCTAGAAAGAGCTGAACAATAGACACTCAGAGAACCGCTTTTACACATACAAGCATCAGGTCTCAGCACTGGGCTAGCAGAATTTGCTCAATGTATGCGGGCACACACCCCAGCAGATAGAATACACAGGAAAATTAATGCACACACACACACACTCTTTGCCAAAAATAAGCCATGGCAGCATGTTGTCAGGGGAGTTTTACAATCCGTATCATCAAAAAAGGCTCCATTAGAGGGGAAAAGCACAAGTGCTTAGGTTTTTAGTAGATGACATGATATTTAGAATTTCTAGTATTCATATGTCACTTTCAATGGCAGTTATCAGGACATTTTGAGCACATGAATTTCTGATGCTAGTGCATTAGACTAGTATGTCGTAGGATAAGAACATGGCAGTTCTTACTTGTCAGTTAGAGATTTCTACATTTGCATAAAATAGCTACGTCGTAAAACAATTTATGTTTAGAAATAATTGAAAAAGAAAGCAGACACTATTTTGTCTTGGATATTATGCAGAAACTCAACATGTGACAGAATTTCAAAATCTTCTTGACTTCTGCAATTGTGTTGGTTATTGATTAATTTCTATAATCTTTTCAGAGAGAAAATAGAAAGTTGTTGTTTTAGAATTGCTCTATCCTAAGTAAGTGGCACATTGTTGTCTGGATACCTTCCTAAGATTTTCCGCTCGGACTTGTACAGTTGCAGACACCTTTATACAGATGTGGTTAATTACAATTAGGATATTGTATGTAAATAACCTCTAAGCATTAATTACAGTAAATTGAACAGAGGAAGGAAAAGTACAAAGGATCCATTAACTTTTTAACCCTTGTCTGAAGCTGATTTGTATGATTATTCACAGAAGGCCTCAACACTCTTAAGTCATTGGGGAGGGAAACTAACTGGTGCCATTAAAAGGTTGTCACAGACCAATAATCTTTCTCTATGGTTCCCTTCTCCATTTCTATCTTTTCTTACTGTCAGTTTGCACGTTGATACAAAGATATGAGTCAATCTATTTCTTGACTCGCATGACTCCAGTCCCTTTCTTAGTTGTATACCAGTATTGTATTCTCTATTTCTTGATTGACTTGACAACTTTCACTTCATTGTCCCACAGAAAAACTACTGAAACACTAGTAAAATTTGAGGCCATTGCATCTATTCCTGACCTCTTTTTTTTCATTAGGCTTCCAAAACAATGATTTTGCACTAACTTTATGTGTTTAGCATTCATTTGTGAAAAACATAAGCCCAACATAAATTCCTTATTTCTGCCCCTCCTAGTAATAATGCGGTCTTTTTATATTCCATTACAGCTGTCTTTTACTTTTTCCTAAAATAAAAACTCCAAAAATTGTTCTTTGCCAAACCAGCACTTATAACTTGAAGGCATCAAGTCAGCACACTTTATAGTTGTGCGGGACTGTTTGCGCATTCTATAATGTCTGGCTTTGTAAAAGCAACAAAGAGATCAGTTTGGATCTTAAAAGTGTAAAATGCCTTATTCATGTTTTCACTGTACAGCCGATACTCAAATATGAGATAGAGTCAGCACAGCACAGTCAGCCTCATCTGGTCCAGTTTGGCAAGTGATGCTGATGTTTCAGGATTGATCTGTCACATTGAGCAGTGAAGCATCTCGTTTTAACAATGAAACAGGCATGTGGCCCTAACACGTTGCCACTTGTTTCTGACTGCTTCGTTCTTCTGTGAGAACCCCTGGTCACATGAGCCAGCCCATCACAGATGAGAGGAGCAGGACTCCAGGACTACAACCAGAGCCTGCCACCTCATCACCCTGCAATCTCCGAAATCTACATTCCCCCTGGTCCGTAGCATAAAAGCACATGCTTAACCACTCTCCACTGTTGCCTTTGTGTTGTGCCAGCACAAGTTTATAGAGGCAGACACACATAAACTCTGCTCAACACACCGACTTAAGCACTGAATCGACATACAGGATCACTCATGCATGACCTGGATGCATACACACACTTCACTCATAAACACAAGCGCGCACACGCACACACATGGCCACCCACATGGACAACAGGCACAAGGGAAAATGAAACACAACTTTAGATTGTGTTTTACAGATGCCTAAAGAAGCACGGCCCTTTGTCATCTATACTGGAATCTTTTCTTTTGGGGAGGAGCACTCCCCAAGTTTAGGACATAATTTTAATCTTTAAAACCCTTTCTTAAAAGCCATTTTACAGATGTTCATTAACAGAAATCAAGCTTAATTTAATCTTTCCATAGTTCAACTCTGGATCCTTATTTATTTTTTTTGACAAAGTAATTTCCTGCTGGGATGAATAAAGTACTTCTATTCTATTATTGAGATTAGATCTTCATTACCAAGTTCAACTTGAGTTTTCTTTTATCCTTTAATTTTGTTATGTGTCACCATGCCCTTTTATTAATACTGTGAACCCTTAATACAAAAAGCAACTTTTTAAGAATACATTTTTTAAATACACAGCTATGAGTTACCCCACCTCATTTCACCCAATGCTCTTGTTGCTGTCCTGGTGAAATTCCTCGCGGATCACTGCGTGCGCCCTCTTTATTTCCATTCTGTGTCTCCTCCGACACCTGGTCGTTGCCCCCCTGCTGTCCTCCCTGCCCTCTCCTTGCACTCCTCCCAACCCCTCATTAATCGGTCCTGATATTGATGGGAGCTGAATGCTGGCAAATGACTGCCTGTGAAGCCTCTTCACGCACCCGCTTCTCATCCTGCCTTTAACCCCATACAGGGTTGATTTGCATGCCAGCCGCTCGCTGGGCTTGTGAATCAGTCACTCTGTGCTTCAGCTGGCTTAGTCCTTCACTTTATGGTTTGTCTATATGGTTTTGTTTCTCTTGATTCCCATGTCTGTGCCTAATGTTTGTCAAACTTTTTCTCCCAGCATGGTTGTTTTAACTCTTGCTTTCCTTTTTGCCACCTGTTGGTGTTTTGTTTCTCTGTCTTTGACAGCCTGTTAATATACCTACTTTTCATACATTTAGAGACACCCCTCTATGTATTTTACCTAACATTTTTTTTCTTGGTTTGCACATATATTTTTTTAAATTATTATGGAAAAATGAAGACACAGAAGTCTCCTGAGTAATGTGTGGGTATTTTCTGAGAATGAGAGGCAGAGTGGTAATTTTAGTGGTTAATCCTTTGATTTAGGGAAAGTGGCTCCAAGAGCAAAACAAGGTATTAAGAAGAGGTTTAACAGGCTTTATGTTCTTTATAAAAAGAGCTTACTCATCATTTAAAGTTTTTATGTGTTTGAAGAAAAAAAAAATGCTTTTCAATGTTTTATATTAAATGCGACAGCAGAACCAAACCAACTTCTTGATTAGCGATATCCATATACAGCTTTGGCTGCCTTTTATGAATGTTTTTTAGAAATAAATGCAGGCCTTTGTGTATTGCTTCAGACTGTTAAATACCAGCAAGATGAGACAACTTTCAACCTCACTCAACTGGTTTTTACCAAATCTAGTTTCCTGTTTCTGTTTTATTGCTCCTAGATATAGATCAGTATTATCTTGGCTAAGGAAATGACATCCTGTTCATCACCACTAGCCTGTTGCCATAGCAACAGCAGTTGCTTGAGTGTGTTGACATGGTTTTTGCCTCTTGACGTCAAGGCTCAGGATATATGCCTTTCCTCCTTCTGGACAGCAGATTTCTGTCTCGGTTTCTCACCAAGCTTTGCTTGGATGTCATTACCCTGACTCAACTGTCACAGGCTGCTCTTGGAGCTGACATATCCCTTTTGTCTTTTTTCCTACTGCAGTTAAACCTTAAAGTCCTTTACAGACAGAGGTTTGCGGTCCGTTTTATGGCTGGTACCTCAAGAGCAATTTGTCTTTCATCTGTGTCACTGATAAAAACAATGGTTGGAACTAAACTCAAGGCTGAACAGATACTGAGAACACTTAAATGTAAGCTATTTGGGAGATAAGAGAAACTAAGTAATCTGACTGGGTTAAATGGCAGTAAGGGCTACATAACAAACTGAAGTGGAACTTTTTTTGTGTGTGAAAGACCGCACGTACCATGGAGAACCATTAAGGATATCTGCACATGGGTTCAGGGAGGTACTAATTGTTTTCAAGTGACAATGCAAAAGTTGTTGAAGTTTATTAGGCTAGAGAACTAATCTAGTGTATGCTACAGTTCTAGATAAATGCCACTTGGCAGATAGATAAACTCATTTATTAAAGTTATTTACTATTTTTTGCTAAAGTGATTGGCCAAAGAATATTCTAAAACCTGAGAGTTGTATTTTCAGCCTGGCACAGATTGTGCAATTAAAAAAAAAAAAAAAAAAAAAGCTCTTGAACATTCCACAATGTAAGTGCTCAAAATGACAAGATCTTGATCTTAGTTTTCTGCAGCAGAAGAGGAAGAAAGTTACAACGGAAACAAGTCACTTCAAGTTATTACATTTATCATCAGAGTTGGACGCTGAGAAGAAAGTGAAGAGGATTAGGAAAAGCAAACTGTTGTGGAAGCCTTTATTTGTGGTAAAAAGAAGTCAATAACAAGATGTCTGTCATACTACAAGTCCTATTGCCCAATGATCCCAGACAATTTACAACACTGCTTGATATTTGTTGGAGGTATTGTTTGGTTGGGAGAACGCTAAATCACAATCAGAGATGTAAGCCCAAGGTCTGAGATTTCCTTTCACTTCTTTCATAAACGTTTTTGTGTAATATATGCACATGGTCTGAACATAGATTTTGTCAAATCTCTTTTTTCTATTTATTGTTCGATTTGCAACATTTGTGTTTTGACTATTTAAAAAAATATTTTCCTGATGTTTTTGTGTCCTTTGATTTTCTGTTTGTGTTCTGTAGCAGTTGAAATTTATTTGAACTGCCAAAGATAATCTGCAAAATGACATTTAGATGGTGCATAAAGATGTATATTTTCACGATGTGCAATGTGCAAAACAGAAACTCTCTTCTTCAAAGTATTTTATATGACTAGTCGAACTTGATGATTTCTCATTTTCTACTTATCTTTATATTCAGTGAATGAACAACCTTTCTACAAAAAGAGAGATGACCCAATTACGTCAGATGAGACACTGCTTTTATTCTAAAGTAGATTTTTAACAAGTTGCTGACTTCTGCCTATTCATGTCATGTAAACAGATGAAGGACAGATGCAATTCATTGTTTTTTAATCAGCTTTGTGTTTTTGCCCTAACATAATTTAAACTCTCTCCATGGTAGTGCTGTTCTGCTTCTATTAAGTCTTTCTCATTCTCACTCCCCTACCATTACTGCTTTATGTCTTCTTTCACAGCTGACCACCATGAAACCATTAACGCTGTGTTTGTGCAGTGCTGGTATCCAATATCTCCAAGGCTATGTTAGTTTGAGTAACACAAGTCCTTATGGTGCCTTAATGGCAGGCCAACCCAATTTCCATTGTGTCTTGTTGTCGTTGATTAAGAGGATGTTGATTGCAAGGGCTTTAGGGGTGCCTGTACTGAAAGTGATATTTGGGTTATTCTGTGGCGTTTTGTTTCTCGGCGTATGAGTAATTAAATGCAGTAATGGTGCCAGAAGTAAAAGCAGGCAGTTGGTGAAGCATGTGGCCCAAAAACTGTCTTCCACCACCTCCCCTTGCTCTGCTTTATGGACCTCCAGAGGGTCGCGACCCCACCATAACTCTTCTAAAGTGAGAATGGGGTAGGAACTAGCTCACAGGCCTGGAATCCACCAAGATGCCTTACCTCCTGTGTGATCCCTTTGGCTTCTCTTTTTCCATAAAATGTGTGGTCCACATCAGTAAAAGCAGATGGGGTGGTGATGGTTAAACAGTCATTGCTGTTTTGGGGTACACTGGCAGCTCTTATGGAACATGGTGTATAACAGTATTATAACTGAACATGAGCTGTGTGTTGTGGGTGAAATAAAAGACTGCATGGTGCAAGAGAAAGGAAAATCATACCTATAAATTAGGGTAAGTTAGAAAGGGAAGGAAGAAGGTGAGGAGGGATGGTTTGTAAGAAACAGGAAGAAAGGAGAGAAGACAGACAGAGTCAAGGAGAACAACAGTCCAGACAGGGTGTCTTTGGTGTGCTGCTAGATGAGAATAAATTATTACTTCTCTTTTACAGTTCCCACGTGACTGCAGGTATGTAAGGCACAAGTAAAACACCCATTAATACACATAATTACACCCTTACATCTATCCTCCCTCTTTGGCTGGCTGGTATATAAAGTAATTTCTGAAAGGTAACATGCTGACGTTGCTGGGCTAGTTTTAATTTGTCCAAAACCTGTTCTCCAATGTTATTCACACCAAAACATCAAACACATTAGAACACATTTTGTTTGCCATCCCATTGAATAATTACCCCAGTGTGTAGAAGGTGGATGAGCTGGTCAGTGTAGTGTATGTCTCTGTGTGCGTAAAGGGAAGAACTGGGGGTGGAGACTGCGGGATCTTGCACAGACAGAGAAACAGCTCTGATCTGATGACTTTGTTGGCAGACAGGTTGTATTGACTGGCAACAGATCAACTGTCTTAGGTTGACCTCATACACATACATAACACTGTTCAAATTCCTCTTTGTGACACATAGCCATGAAATGTTGTACCTTCAAGCAGGAGTGAAAACCCATCATTGGGAAAACAGAAAAGGGTTCATAACACATCATGGATGAAAGACTGTGCTATTAAGGGTGTTACTTTCTTATCTGATTGGATTTATTTCTTGACAACATTGTGTTTTTTTATGGAAGTGCTGCCAATCAAACATATTTCTTGGTTAATTTATCATTGTGGATGTCAAGTATGTTTTGCACAAGCTACAAAAAAAATTTTGATAGATGAGCAGACTTGCATCAACTCCACTTGTATAGATGGGTGCTTAAAGAATTATTATAGCAAAGTCTAGTTCCAAGTTTATTTTAGGAATGCTTGAAGAGATTGAAATTATATGATCAAAATGATAATGTCTGTGTGATGGTAACCTTATTATATAAAAGAAACTCATCTTACACTACTTTTGAAAATAATATTTTTGTCTTAATTTAACTGTCTGTCTTCTTCAAATAGTTTCCTTTCTAAAAAAAGTAAACAGAATCAAACTTAATTTTGGTTCTGCTTAAACACTTGAAAATAGTAACTCAATTAACTACACTGTATTTTAACAAAGGTAAAATTATGTTTTATGTCACTGAATGTGGATCCAGCTAAGCAGTGATATTACTGTATTCATCGGATTACAGCTTTTTAAATATGAATTTGACCTGTTTGTCTAGTAAAATGTGTTCATATGATGTTTACTGGAAATTGCATATAAACTGAACTGAATGGAATCAGCACAAACTGTTAGACCGTTTTAAACTAAGATTGTATTACACTTAATTTTGATTTGTTATGCAGAAGACATGGTTAGTTTCACATGTTGAACATTGCCAGTAGGCTATGTATTATCTAATAACTGTTTGGCAAAGAGTGTTCAGTAAATGCTCTTGTTTTAATAGAGTATAGTTACTCAGAAATGGTGCCCTTGTGATACATCACGTATGATTGGCAAGAAATGTTTTCATCATTATGTGTATCAGCTTAACAAATTTTAACTTTTTACTTTTTACTATTTACTCTTCATTTAGATCAAAATCATAGAGCAGGGGGCCATCCCATTATTGCTCTTGCAAATGCACTCAAACGTGTTTTCAAACAAACACAGAGAGATAGAAAGGAAAGCAGAATGTCCCTTACTGAAATCAGGCAAGACTTAACAGGCTTCTATACCCTAGACCATAATTTTCAGCCAGTAAAAGACGGTAACCTGAGGTACTACTTATATGTACAAGTTGTGTTTTTATGCTTAACTAATGTACGGAGTGTATTCTTCAGGCAGTTTGGGCAGACAAAGTTCATACAGAACTCATACAGAATGTTAACTTTGTTTACATAAGTGTTTCAAGATGAAAAAAAAAGAGAGAATCATAAGCTTTGATTTTTTTTTCAAACTTGGCTGCATATTTTAAAATGTCTTTAAATTCTTATTTTTAAAAAAATTAATTATGAATACAGGGTGTTTAGTTTGTTTGCACCTTAGCTTGTTAGAGCTAGTTAGCCTTCAGGAAAAACAGACAGCTTCGCGGCGGGAACAAGCTATTCATTTATTTAGACTTCATGAAACATTTACAGCCCCAGATGAGTAAGATTTATCATTAAACATGGGGAAGTCTTAGGATCTTATTACTCTTTCCCCCAGTACTTGACCCAGAAACCAAAATGCACACCAAGTAAAGGTGTGCATTTACTTAATGTGGTTTTGAGACTAATTTGTCAAGCCCTTGCTGTGGTCATAAGTTGTCATGTGCAGCAGTATAGTGTTGGTAAACCTCTAATGTTGCAAACAGATAACATATTACAGCTAATTGTGGAAATCTGGCTAAACTGAGTAATTGAAAAGCCACTGTTGAGGGCAAAATTATTCAAACTTCTAGTATTTCCCAAGTGCTTTTAAACTTATGTCTTTTTCAAACACCCTAATTTTATTTTGGATGCTACATTTTTCTCAGAATCAAATTAGTCCACGAAAATAAAAACTACCAGTCTGAATAATTAGCCCTCAAATCTACAGTAGTGCAGTCTGCAGTAGTTTGCTGCAGTTTTCCAAACCTCTCCAGAGAAATTCTAATCAATTCTTTAGAATCCATTAAGCTGTTTCAGATTTGATCGCCTTCTAGTATAGATCATCTTATTTGGTTCAGCCCTCAAATATTTGCTCATATTCAAGTCAGGGGTTTGTGTAGGCAAGTCAGTTTCATTGGCATTGGTGTTTTGGAGATGGTACTTAATCCAGCGACCGGCTTTTTAGGTCATTTTAAGTCTGCTTACTAGAAGCATCTTTGGTGAGATGAAGCATAACTGGAGCTCTTTGCTTTATGTTTTGAGAAAGAAGTTTAGAGGCCTATAATTCAAAGAACACCATCAGTGAAACATGGTTTTGGTTTCACTGCAGCTAGCACTTGGAATCCTGACAAGGTGGAAGGACTCATTAAGAAAGATGGATATGTGAAGATTTAGATATAAATCCTAGAGAAGTCAGCTGCCAAGCTATGTCTTGGTCATCACTTTGTCTTCCAGTATGGCAACCATGTGCACTGGTCTGGAGATTGTTTTCTTTAATTCAGCAATTCATGACTTGGCTAAGTCATCCATTGCTATATTTTGAAGTTGTTCCAAAATCTATGGTCTTAGTCATCTCATCTTGCTTATACTTGACAAAAAGAACTGATGCTCATAAAGCAGGAGTTGGATGAACAAAGAACTGAATGAAGTGGAGTGAGTCTTAAAATATTAAGAAATTCAAAGAGTCACACAGCACAGAATAAGCCTGGAAGACACTAGGTAGTGAAATATTTAAATTTTCAAATTAGTAATATTTATAATTTCTTTGAATTTTTTTTCTTTTTCAGAAGTCTCTTATTTAAAATGTGTATATAGATGTGAATTAAACTATACAAACAAGAAGCAATACATAAATGTGTTTGAATGTATAGTAAACTGTGGTGCTTAAACAGTGATTGATGTGTGGCTGGAAAATCTTTATTAGTCTTTGTGAAAAAAGCAGCTCTTATTCTTAGAAGATGAACCTTATCACCACACTTTAAATGATAAGGAGCCAGAACCCCTGAACAGGAATTTACAACAGCTTTTAAAGCATTTTTAGAGGATGAAAGGGCTGTAAAGGCTCATAGAATAGGTCATAAACTAGATATGTTTGCTGTTCTGTGATGACTCTAATATGTGGAGGAATCCTTTTATCACCCAAATAAAAACAAGCTGTTACAATAA